>NW_016690267.1:180237-234346 GCF_001604755.1 Lepidothrix coronata | reverse complement strand
TTTAAATCCCTTCAGGGGTGGTGACTTCCCCTCTTCCCTGGGAAACCTGCCCCAATGCTTGACAACCCTTTCTATGAAGAATTTTTTCTTAATATCCAGTCTAAACCTTGCCTGGCACAACTTGAGGCCATTTTCTCTTGTCCTATCAAACATGACATCCTCTTGTCCTTGCAAACATGACTTCATTACCCAAAACTCTGTTGCCAGATGGAAGCTCTTCAGCTTGAAGGCAGAAGGATGGAGAGGAGTTGACAGTCAAGCCTCAAAATATCTCTTTGGGCCATTATTTTGGAGAGGATGTACTGAGAATCTTGAATGGGTTTTGTAAGTAGAGCAGACTGCTTTGCAAAAAAAAACAGCTTTCCTTTGCAAAAGCATTTGTTTCAAATATAGGAGGGCTCTGAAGGAACAGACTGAAGGAAATTGGTCTATTTAGCTTATTAAAAAGATCAAACAGAGACTTGATTACAGCACATAACTATTTTCACCAAGGAAAAAATAACATATATTAGAGGTCTGTTTAATCTAGCCAAGAGAGGACAGCTGAAGTGCAATGGCTGGGAGAAAAAGACAAATAAATTGAAATTGGAAATGAAGCATTTCATTTAATTCTGTTCCTTTTGTGGGAAAGGACAAGGTTGGATAACAATGACAACAAACAATAGCCACAGCCAAGGGTATGTCATGGAAGCGATCTGAAGGAAGGCCTTTCTGAGTGACGTGGCTTGTCAGGGCCAGGGATTGTGAGGAAAATACGAAAAGGGGATGTGAAGCAACAACTGGAGCAGGAAGCCAAAAAAGCAAAGTGATGCTGATATCAGAGCCCATCTCTGTTGGTGGCACTGTACCACTGATGGGAAGAACCTCAGCCAACCCCATGACCAAGACACAAGAAGGACCCTCCCAGGACCAGATGTCCCATCCAGTTCCCTCAACCTGGCATCCAGTTCCCCCCCCAGGAGTTCCCCTGGCATGATTTATTTGATATTCCAGACATATGTCACTTCCCTCGGATTCAGAGGTATTTTACAAGATCCCCTTTGCTCTCTCCTGGACTTGACTGCAAAGACCTCAAGGTTTCTGCAAGGGTGTGGGAGTTTCTTCTGCCAGGTACAAGTTGAGTCTGTAGCAATTAGGTCTGTAGAGCAGAAAGGGGAATTCTGGGCATAGAAACCACAGAGCTGGATTTATCCAAACCGAGCCGAGACAGGAAGGGAGTGGCCCTGTCATTAGGTGTCCCTGAAGAAGCCAATGACTAGACCAGCTCTCCTCTTCTGTGAGGGCATGGATGTGCTGGAGTAACTCCAGAGGAGGATCATGAACAGGGTCAGAGGGCTGGAGCACCTCTGCTCTGGAGACAGGCTGAGAGCTGGGGGTGTTCACCCTGTAGAAGACAAGGCCACATGATGGTGCATTATCAATATTTCCCCCCCCACTCCTGAGTAGCAGCTCACACCAGTTCATAATTTTCTAGTCACCGAAGCAGCGAATTAAATGGTTCAGTTCTAGTGACAGAGATGGTGCTAAAATCCCTTGGGACATGAATCATCCTCTTGCAATAATAATGGTGTTCTGTGCACAGTGGTGAGAGTTTGTTAACCTGAGTGCCCTCTCCCAGCCCAGTTCAGTCCCATGGACTGACATGGAAGTACTTTGTTGTGCTGTGGCTTTACCTGAGACTTACTTCACATCCTTAATACTGGGGCCAAAACTTGGCCCTTCCTTCTTCATAATTTCCTTCTCCTTCCTTCATGTTTGCTGATCTCCAGAAAAAGTGTTGCTCACTCCATGTTCTCCTGTTTTGCCTGTTATTCATTTATTTATTTATTTCTGTACTTCCTTGACGTAGACAACAAAAACCACACCGGTAATAGAGAAAGAAGCTCAAGGTTCAAAATGTTTTCAACTGAAAAACACAAATGAATTATTCTTAACAGTACATTCTGAAGGCTGAAATCTATAATTTAGCCTGACATTTTAAGTGTACATCACTTGAATAGCTGCCAGCTTTCTAGAGTGATTAGGTGACTTGAAAAAGGCAAATATTTTTTCATATGATTCCACCGAATTGGAAACTCTGCTGCTGAAAAGACTTCAATAATCCTGGCTGTATTTATTTCTTAAAGCCTCACTCATCATTGTCAAAATGTTATCAGCCATCCTCAGCTTTCTCTCCATCCCAGAATCTAATTCAAACTATTAAAAAAAAAAAAAAAAAAAAAAGAAAAAATGCCCTTTCTGGAAATTAATCTTCTGCAGCACTCTCTATTTTTCACATAAGACTTAATCAGTTATTTAATGGAATGTATTTATTAAATGGAATGTTCTTGCCACATAACAGTGAAACTACTCTTTTGTTTTGGAGGAACTCATGGCATGGGGCTTCAGCACCCTTGGTGGGGAGCTGGAAGCACGTGGTTCATGGGAATCTGCAGCAACATGTTGGGATCTTGGACACAGGATGCAAATTCACCACTGAGGATTGTGTTAGAGGGAGGATTGGATGGGAAGGAGCCCATTCCTGACCTCTTCTCCTAGTTGCAGCTAGAAATTAAGAATTTGGTTCCAAAAAGATATCACCTCTGTCTGAAAAGCACCAGAGAGAGGGATGAGGAATCAACCTTGTTTACTTGGCCCTATCAGCAGGAGGGGAACTTAGTGCCTGCAAAAGTTGCAGTAGGTTTGTCATCTCCTGTATCCTTCCAGGATCTTGGTCTCTGTAATTTGTCATAGCAACAGCCGGGAAACAGGCTTGGGAAAAACACCTAAAAAGAACATTTTGTGCCTTAGGAGAAGGCAATGGAAGAGGAGTCAGCAAGGGAATCTCATCTTCAAAGCTGACAGTTCAGGGAAGGGATTCAGACAGAGCCAAAACCCTCTTATTCTCCAATGAGTGTTTTTGCAGTGATTTATACAGGATAACTGTAGGGACATAAATCCACACCTTTCCCCACTTTGCTGGGGCTTCCTTGGAAGTCAAAGTTTTCTTCTTAACTTCTCCAGGATCAGTGTTTCCCCTAAAAGTACCTAATGGAAAAAAAAAAAGGAAAAGTTCAAGGCATCATTGAATGTACTTCACTTATTTTTAGTTGGTATTTCATGACAGCTGCTTTCTGAAACTGCTCTGAGCATCTTTGTGTGCAAAGCCCTCCTGTTTTTAGGACTGGGTGAGGGTTTGTAGCTGTTTGATTGTCACCTATAAGTAGATGCTTGGTGCTGTAGTGCCTTGAGTCGTGAAGGTCTAACAGAATTAAGATGCCTTTGAGACTCCCTGGAAAATCCCAGGTTTGCTGATATCTGGGTGGCATCAAGGTCAGGTTTCCATATCTTACGTGATGAACTCTCAGTGACTCTCTGGATTGTGTTCTCCTACCACTGAACTTTCCCTGCCTGTGATGGGAAAAGGGTAGTGAAGGAGTCAGAGGAACCAAGCATCGAGTTAGCACATTTATACCTTAGGGGGATTTAAGGAGTCTGTGCCTGTTTTTACAGGGAGTTTTTCAATCTACTTTGAACTACCTTAAAACAATAAGGTTCCCTTTTCAGCAGCTTGGTTTAATGGAAAGATTTACTGTATTTTCATTCTCCTGCTGAAAAGTGATAATGAAGCCAAGTTCAGAATTCAGTGACAAAGGGAAGGTCTATTTAGGAGAATTAAAGGCTCAATAACATTCATCCCACCTGGATTCCTTACAGGCAGGAGACATGGATAGCCCTTCATGGACCACCCCTTCATACAAGTGGGGTGAATTTTTATTAATATTGTGCCAATGAAAAAAATAATTTGCTGAATTTAAAATTTGTAAATAAATTAACTCTTCAGACTGTTCTACCAAAGGCTCTTCTCCTACTTGTGAAAGGCAACATTCCTGATGATGTTTGTGTGCCTGGTCCCAGTGAGGATCATGATCTTCCTTCACTGACACCAGAGACTCAACCAGGGCTTCAGCCACTCATGTTAAATGATGAAAATGAATTAATAGTTGGACATGTGCTTATTTTTAAGCATGTGAGCTATTTACTGGCTTGAGTGCAACTGTTTAAGTGTTTGATATAAAGTACATGTTTGAAGGGTTTGGGGAGAGAAGATGTGGCTGCAAAGAACAACTTTACAAGTCTGCTCCCAGATTCCCTCACTGAGGAATCCACAAAGCTGCTGTTTGCTTTTTGTATTTTCCTTCCCAAAAGTTTGCACTAGAAATGACCCATTTTATGGACTGCAGTTTTCAGGTTTGAACCCTTTAATCCCCCACATAATGCTGGATAAGGAATTTTAGCTTGCAGAAACATCTGCAACAGCAGCAGCAAGAGTGTATCCTTTCAAAGTCTCCCTCGCCTGGTTTGTGCTGAAGGAAATAAGCAAAACAAGCCTGAAATTGGGTTTGTTAATTTTTTGACAAGTTTTAACTAAGCACAGTGACAGGGAGATTTGCAGGAGAAATTTTAGAAGCCCAGGAACCGAGGCATAATAAGCTGTCAGAGAAAAGATCAAGTAGCATTCTCTAATTCATCTAACCAACATCAGTGTTCCAGCTAACAGTAGACAGTGTTAGCCAGATTCTTGCCCTTTTTATCTATGAAAAGCTACATTTATCAAAATAAGCAAAAAATGTGAGGTATGGAATGCAGTTCATTGGAGGGCAGGGCTTTATTGGTTGATTGGTAAATTGAAACACATGGAAAAGTGCTACATGTAGGAACACACTGCTGACTGTATTACTCATTTTTTATTGGTTAATCTCTAATAAGAACCAGCTGGTAATAAAGGACTGAGTTCATGGGAACCCACCCTTTGTTGAAAGCGAAGTTGGTGTCAATACTAGAAACACATGAGCACAAAGAAAACAGATGTAATTGGCTTCTGGAGGTCAGGTTATGTAAAGACCCCAGTGAACAGAGGTGAGGGTTTGGCTGCAGAGAATGACAGGCTAAAATAGCCATTACTCCTGTGTCTGCAAGTGTGTGTGTCTTGGGAGGGGGTGGCAGTCACAGAAACCTCAGTTTTGGGTAGGAATTGGGGCTTTGCAGTCCCCAGAAAACAGAGAGCTTCTCCTGAAACAGGCACTTCATGAATCAGGGAACAATTGCTCTTTAAGGAAGGAAATCCGTAGATTTGCCTTCAATTACAGATTAAACCTGCTCTGAGGATTAGTAGAATTAATTCATTTTTGGTAGCAAAATCATAGAACTATAGAATGGTTTGGGTTGGAAAGGACATTAAAGCTTATCTCATTCCAGCCCCCTGCCATGGGCAGGGACACTTTCCACTAGCCCAGGTTGCTCCAAAACACATTCAACTTGGCCTTAAATACTTAAAATAAATATTTATGAGACCCACGTTCACCCATAGCTATTCCTGATGTCCCGCAGCCCTGGAGGAAACAGGCTGGAGCTCCAGCACAGGTTTCAGCTTAAACAGATGCTTTGATAGTTTCTGGCACAATAAATAACACCTATTTCTTCAGTCAGAACATAAAATGCTCTTGTTAAAGCTTTAAACGAATTTATAAAAAGGGCATAGAGCAGATTTTTCCTTTTTTTTTTTTTATTTCTCTAAGGGCAGCAGTGTAAGTTACACAAAAAACGTTAACATAGCAGGTTAGAAATGTAAAGAATCAGAATTACCATATCCTGGGGTGTATCAACACAGACTGTAACAGGGCATTTAAACCCAGCTCTGTCTGTCTTGCACAGAAGAGATCCTTCAAGAAAAAGCTCACACGTGGGGATCTGCTCCTTGATTTAAATTTCTCCATTCTTTCTATAACAAGATGCCAAACAAAAGATTTGCGTGAATAACGTGGGCAACAAGTGAATTTTCAGATACAGCCTTTGTTCAGCATAATTACCCAAAAATATGATGGCCGGGGGCTGCCTGGGAGCAGTTCAGCAGCAATGATACAAACCTCAAGCGTTGTAGGTGACATTTGAGCAGTCATGTGGTGGCAGCTTTGCCCCACAGTTGGCTTGGTGTGATCATCTGAATCAGGATTCTGTTGTGAATTTTTGTGGGTTGAAGTTCAAACTTCATTTTCTTCAAACATTCTCTAACACTCGAGTCACAGACACTCTTTCCTGCCTGCAGAATTCTTGCTGGAATTCCACTTGCCTGAAAATTCTCAAGAGACTCAAACTCACCCCAGGTGAATCCAGATCTGATCAGCAATCCTACTCTACATTTACACCAGAAAAACTGCAATAAGGCCCTTGTTCTTGGTTTAATTCTCATGGGAGCTGCAGAAACATCTAAAAAAACCCCAAACAAACAAACAAAAAAAAAAACCAAAACGAAACAGAACAAAAAAAACAAACAAAACAAAACAAAACAAAACCAACAAAAACAACAACAACAACAACAAAAAAACCCACACACCAGGTTCTCCAAAAAAACAGGTTTTAGGGTGCAAAAAACAATATCAGAAGGGAAAAGATCATCTCAACCTCCTGAGATCTTTCCACCCTACAGAGCTGAGAGCTGGGTTGCTCCAAGGTGAGGTCTAGTCAAGGTGTGCTGGGTAAGGCAAGTACAGAGAAGGTACCTGGGCAAAACATGGCCAAAAAATGTGAATGAGTCCTTGGATGATTTGCTCTGGACCTCTATGCTGACATATTTTTGAAACACCTAAAGGAGGGACAGAGGTACCATAAACTGTATTTGAAAGGTTTTTGTTCCTGCAGAAAGAACATAAAGGGAGATTTTTTTATTTATTTTTTTTAAAGCATTTGCTGCTGTTATTTTAAAGTCAGCTTAATGCCTTAATGCCTTTCAAGAAGCAGCGGTTACCGAAAAAATAAAAGGGCTGGGAAAGAATTATTAACACAAAATTCAATAACATCCCCCTGGTTTCTCCGAGGTATTGCCTGAGTGACTGCAGCATTTACAAAAGGGATTCTAATCTGAAATGAATTTGCAGCTAATTCAACCTGTAGGCTGGTGACTCTGGGATTTCCTAGATAATACAATCCAGACAGTAATGTTGATGGATGTTAAAGGCTTGCCTGTGTAACTGTTGTAAAGCTCTGTCATAAGAACAAATGAGGCATTATTGCTTTAACAAAAGTAATCCCACTGCTCCAGTAAATTCTGTGCTCCTTCAATATCACACGATTATTAGTTGCAGCCACTTAGTGATGTATCTTCCTTCAAGGAGACAACAGACACTTCTCTCCAGGTTTTTCCATGCAAAAAGCTCCCTGAAAACCAGTCTTTTAAAATTTGATTTCCTTTATTTTATTATTATTATTATTATTATTAACACAGAGTGAATTCAGTGGCACAGGGTTTCTTATCTGTATGGACAAGCTGGAAGAAATGTGGCCAGTGAGTAACAACTGGTACTGGGGTCATGGGGGCGACAAAAGCAGATGGTGATTTTTCATTCCTCCCTATTTTGCTCCTGACTCAGCCCTGTGAGGCAGGTCAGGAGGGGTGGGAGGAAAAAACTAGTCTTAAACAGCTAAAAGAGTATTTTCTCTTTGGAGGGCACTGAGTAAAAATGGTTTAGTGGCTGCATATTTTCCTAAAAGCTTCTATTGAAGCCACAGATATTTGGCTAACCTGGACTAGACTCTTTACTATGTTCACCCCAGAACTAATGTGTTTTATGGATTTTGATTCCTGGACCAAGCCTCACTTCCAGCATCCAGATTTCCATCCTTCTCTTTGCTCTTGACTAAAATGGTCAGCCTGTCTTTTTCTTTCCTAGGCATCCACACTCTCCAGCATTACCAGATATTACACCCTGTGCCCATAATGTATTTTTTTATCCAATGCTTTAGTCATCCTCTTACATATTTTGTCATCTACTCATCTTTTGCAGAAAGGAGTTCTTCAGAAAAAAAAAAAAGAACTAAAGCCAAAGTAATTCTTGACTTTGGTAGGTGAGAAATATTGACCAATGGTGGGGAAAAAAGGTTGAATTTGCACACATTTTACCTATCAAGTCCTGCTGTGGTGTTAAAACTCTGCCTATAAACTCTGAGGGCCTCTTCTGCTGATAAGTTCAGCATTAAAAATCCCATTTTTCATGTCTGGTGGTCTTTCTGTTCCTAATGCTTTCCAGGTTTCCTTCTCTCCTTCCTAGTAAATAGCTGATGGACTCAAGCTTTCTGAATAGCTACTCATTAAACCTCAGGGGCTTTTTGTTCACTTCTACTTCTCCTAATTCAACCACTTTAGATCCAACCCTTCTCAGAGAGCATTAAAAAAGGGTAATGTAACCCCATTTTTCCAGTGGAGAATTCTCCTGGTATAAGGCACTTATCAAGCTGTTGCAATTGCTTGTAGGGCTTTCCAGCCTCTAATCCAGGTCTGGGATGGGTTTGATCAGTGATGTGAACCACCCTGATGCTCTGCTGGTCCTCAGCATGATCCAGCTGGGACCAGAGCTGAACCTTAAGCAGTTTTACACGTGTCAGGCTACGACAAGAGCCAGGAGTCAGTGGTGTGACCAGTTCCCCAGCTCCCCTCCCTGTATAACTGATAAATTGGCTGAACAACAGGAACATGGCCCTCACTGTGAGTAACGCTGTGGTTCAGAAAATAATAATAATAATGAAGTTGGACTATCCAGGAAAAGTCACACTTATTAGGAGTCAGCCTCAAACCTGCCTTTGTGCCAAAGGTTAATGAGGAGAGGGCGGGGAGGGGGACGGGCACCTGATCTTCCAGGATTAATTTGACAAATGTCTTTCTGGCCTCTGGCCAGTTCCTTGTGGAGATACAACCCTTGGATGCATTCAAAATGACCTACTTTTCACTGCTGGCCAGGATTTTGCTGCTTCGTTGTTATTATTGGACTTTTCTGCTGCTTTTGATATTGCTGCACATGAGATGAGTGGCCTTGTTGTGTTCTGAGGACAGGACTTCTCTGAGCACTCACGTGCTGACAGTGACAATAAAGCATTGCATTTTTAAGGATCTATCCTCTGAAGCTCTCAAAAGGGTTTAAAAATTCCTTTTTTAATTTTTTTAATTTCCCAGTGCAGAGCTCCCAGGGTTTCTTCCCACACCTATTTGCTCCCAGCGCAGAACAGGCCTGTGTTTGATGTTCATCTTCAGCAACATAAGGCAGGAAGTGCAAGATGATCAGACCCCATGAAAGACACTGAAGAACCTGCCTGGGCACATGGTTTGATGAACGACAGACATCCTGCCCAGGGGAGTGGCCTCCTCTTTTCCCCATCCCTGGAAGTGTCCAAGGACAGGCTGGATGGGGTTTGGAGCAACCTGGGCTAGTGGAAGGTGTCCCTGACCATGGCAGAGGGTTGGAACAACATGGCCTTTAAGGTTCCTTCTAACCCAAATCATTCTATGATTCTGCTCCCATGCTGTCCCCAAACTTGGGTCAGGGCTCCCCTGACTTGGCTCTGGTTTCCCTCATCATGGGAAGGAGTGGGAATATCAGCTGAGCTTTGGCACCCAACCCAAACTACATCAAATATTCTTAAAACCATGGTTTTGAAGAGCAGAATATCCCTGGTTCACTCCCACCTGGTGTTGCTCTTCAGGACCAGTTGGCTGAACCCCAGGTATCAGTAAATATTCCACATGTGAAGGATGTTGCTGTTCCTCTAAAAACCTTCAGCTCGGACAGGGGGTAACAGGGGCCCTTTCTGCAGCCAGCACAAATCTGAGGCTTGGACAGCCAACTCTTTGTCTCCTGCTTTTGGCAATCAGGGGTTCGATGAGTGGTTCAAGATTTGACTATACGAGTTTCCATCTTGCTAAACATGACCACAAATACTTATAAAATCTATAATGGGATAACTTGGACAGTTAACAAACAGTGGAGAGCACGGGATTATTTAAGATTTTACAGACAAATCTATTAAGCCAGAAGAAGCTTCAGGTAACAAGAGCGTTAGAGGAACAGGGAGAAATTGTAAAATATCATCCAGAACTGATAAATAGAAAAGTGAATATATATTTAAGCTGATTTTTCTATTGGACAGGTTAATTCTGATTTACCAGGGAAACAGATCATTATTTCTCACATGTTAGATGCAAACATGAAGAAAAGGCAAAGGTCTGTAGATGTCTCTTCATTAGCCCAGCAATTCTGATGGCTATTTAGTCATGTTTGAAACTAAAATAATATTTTCTTCAAATGCTGCCTCTGCCAAATGCAAAGTGAGCTGACATCTGCTTGGCTGGAGCTGGGGTCACATATGAAGCAGTGCCTAAACTGAACAAATATTTCCAATATAAAAAAAAAATAATAAAGAAAAAGAAATGAAAATCATTAACCTTTTGTCATTAGCATGAGCTGTTCTTTGAGCTGCTCAGCAGTTTGAATTAGTGCACCTGCCAAAATAAGCACCAAGTGTTGTTACCCTCTTAGGGACAGCCCTGTTCCATAAATCACAGCATTTCAATGACAGCTAAATGTGGTTTATATCATATAGAGAGCCTGTGTTTATGAATGTGAGATAAAAGGGGTTTAACCAGTGCAAACACTGGGACTACTGTGTGCAGCCTGTCTCTCTTCCACAGTTCTTCCTCCTTTTCCTTACGTGGGATTTCTATTGCCCATGTGCACAGTTGTCTCCTGATTTTCTGCCAGTTTTGTCTACAGTTGATTTTCTTTCCAATTCTTCCCATCCTGAAGTGCAGAACTGACCAAAAAATCCCAGTGAGTCTCCAGCTGGAAGGAAAGGGGATTTGGAGAAATTAATTATTTGTGTGTACTTTATATCCAGCTGAAGACATAAAGATATGGCCTAATTCATTTGAAAACGTGTATTTTGCAGAGTTAATTCCTGTACTATTCACAACTTGTAAAAGTCCAGAATCAGGATAAATTTCCCACTGTTTTCAGTGCTTGAGATTTAATTCTTCCCTCTTTGTCCACAGACAACATTTCTGTGGTACTTCAGTATGAGAAGGGAAATGGCAAAAGTGAGAGGCACTTCAGTGTGCAGGCAACTAAATTACTTTTATTACAGGGGAAAAAAATTATCCATTCTGATACCAAGAGTCATATTCCAGGGTTGATGAAATGTGTATTATAGATGTTCTGAAAGCGTCCAGAGCTCCTGGGGTCTCTCCCTGACTATTCCAAAGCATCTTATAAATAGAGCAGGTTGTAATAAACATATAACCTGAGCCTACTTTCTATGTTATCCTGTGATAGCAAATTCACCTGACAACAGTAATCACTTGGCCAAGGACTAACTCTTGTACAATCAATTGATTAGTAAGAGTTTAAACTTATTTGGGTTTTTTCCAAAGTGCCTACTTTTTGTAACCACCTCAGTTTCTGTTTATCAGTGGGAGTTTCAGTCTCTGAAAGCTGAAGGAGGGTGTATTTTGGGGGGATATGAGGAAGAAATCCTTCCCTGTGAGGGTGGGGAGGCCCTGGCACAGGTTGCCCAGAGAAGCTGTGGCTGCCCCATCCCTGGAAGTGTCCAGGGCCAGGTTGGATGGGGTTTGGAGCAACCTGGGCTAGTGGAAGGTGTCCCTGCCCATGGCAGAGGGTGGGACTGGATGAGCTTTTAGGTCCTTTCCAACCCAAATCATTCTATGATTCTATGAAATTATGGTTTAAGTCATCCCTAGCCACTCTCAGCTAAGGTAGTGACAACAAACCCAAGTAACAAAATGAAGGATTTGTGGGTAGTCCAAGCAATTCATGATAAAGCAGGCACTGACTCATTATTTATCAAGTGTCTCCATGTAAATAGATGAGAACACTGCAATTTTCACTTGTATTCCAGTGCTATATTCAAAGAGCTGCAATTTATTTTAACTTGAGTTTAAATGCCTTGGAAAAGCATCACGAGGGACTGCACATAGAAACCACTTGCTGGCTATGGCAGGAAATAATCATGGATGTCTCCCTGAATTCATTCCAGGGCAATATATTGAGCTGAAATGATTGAATGACTCATTTTCAGTAAAGGTGGATGGATAAGAAGGTCAGATAGGAGGCAGAGATTAAGTTAACATTGAAGACTAGTAGAAGAATGGGGATAAAACATAAAAGAGACATATTTCTCTGTTAGAGGTTTTGTGTGTGAATCTGGTTAAATCCCAGGGCAGGAAATACAATCCTCATGGAGTTTTGCCATTGAAGTCAGTGGAGTTCAGCTGTATCTCTCATTAGCACAACCCCTCTTTTGGAGATGGTTTGCAGGGAAGGATCTCAGGGGGGTTCCACACCTAAACTGAAAGGACACCATCCTCCAGAAGGACAGGAATGTGAAACCAACAGTGACAGTCAGCAGACTCGAAACAGCTATGATTTAAACTGCTTATTTCAGATGGAGTAAAAAAAATATGGTGAGGTGGGAGTGGGCTTCTTCTCCCAGGCAGGTAATGATAGGACAAGGGGAAACAGCCTCAATGTCCACCAGGGGAGGTTCAGGTCAGATATTAGGAAAATTAAAGTGATTAAGTATTGAAACAGGCTCCCCAGGGAAGTGAAGGAGTCACCATCCCTGGAAGTGTCAAAAAACAAGTACACATGGCACTTAATGATACGAGTTAGTGGGCAAGGTAGTATTCCATTGAATGATAGACTTGTCAGTCTTGGAGGTCTTTTACAAGGTTGGTCTTGATGATCTTGGAGTTCTTTTCCAGCCATAATTATTCCATGATTCTATGCTTCTGTGAGCTGGTATAAAAATTCACAGACATGTCATATGTTTCCTCTTCCAAGAAGAACATTGCTGGGAATCACAGCCACTACTATGTGTCATTCTTCTCTTGGGTAATGTTGTGTTGGGACAACAGTCCCTGCAGGAAAATGGGCCCAAATGCCAATTCCTACTGGAAATTTGCCACCCAGATGAGCTCTCTCCTAACAGTGGTGGCTTTTCTACACCTTGTGTTTCTCACCAATTTCTGCTCACCAGCTCGGTCATTTCTGTGTGGAAAGGGAAAGTCGCAGCCCTTTATCCAAGGCAGCTCCAAGTGCTGCCAGAGGAGGTCTGCTTTTCATTGGAAAGGCTTGTGGGAAGCAAGGAAGTGCCTGAGCAATGCCCAGTCCTCCTGGGCAAATTCTTTGCCACTTCAGATGATAATTCCTAGAAACTCTATTGTCGAGAGCGATAGTCCTGAAAGCTCTGCCAGTCCTGAGAGCTCTGCTGAGCTGTGGATCTTGGAGAGGCTCAGAGACGTTTTCTGCTGCAGTCATTTGGAACAGCTCTGTTACTGCAATCTCCATTACAACACAATAACAGGAAACGTTTCAGTGGCCTCTACAGTACTTGGCATATTATTTCACTTTAATGCTCGTATTGTTTGAGCATTAATAAAACTGGAAACTGTGATATAATTAAATCCATTCTTCCTACAGAGAAGATGACTGTCTAAGATAGTGGCAGGAGCAGCAGACTCACATGTCGCCTGGAGAAGGGAGAGCGCTCCCCTTGCCAAGGCACAGCGTACACGTGCTCGGTTTTATATCCTTCTGCATAAAGAGAGCTCCAGTTGAGAGCTGGAGACCTCTTGTTCCTCTGGATCCAGAGCTGCAAGACTTTATTGCTTGAGCTGGAAGATTATCCCGTTAGACCAAAGGATAAACCGTCCTCAGTCCGCGCAACCTGAGCCTCCCGTGGGATAAGAGGCCGAATAACTGATAGTACCACGGCTCGTTTGAGCCAGCTGAGCTAAACATCTGAAGTGTATATTTGTATTCGAGGGGCAGGACTGGGAAGAGAGCAGCCTGGAATTCTCTGTGCACCTTCCAGGCACTGCAGCACTGAGTGAGGTGATTCTGCAGCTCGTTGTCTCCACCTGCACCAGGGATGGTGACACAACCAGCAACTCCACCTGTGCACTGCAGGTCAGCACAGCGTGAAACCCATCCCTGTTTCTCCAGTCAGGACCACAGGTCCCATCCAGCTTCCCATTACATCAGAGAAATAACCAAGCAGAGTATCTCTCCAGTCTGTGTCACCAAAGCCCTTTGTGTATCCAATCCCTGTTGCTGCACTCTCAATAATTAATCAGTTTTCAGTGACCAAGGAAATGTGTTCCCTGTAATATAATGAATATTTTCCTTTGGCTTCCTTTGGCCAGAGAATCACAGAATCATTAAATGGTTTGTGTTGGAAGGGACCTTTAAGATCATCCAGTTTCAACCCCCTGCCATGGGCAGGGACACCTTCCACTAGCCCAGGTTGCTTCAAGCCCTGTCCAACCTGGCCTTGAACACCTCCAGGAATGGAATGCCTGGCATTTGCTCCTTTGCAATAATCCAGGCACAATTAAATCTCTGCTCAATTTTTAATATTCCCTCTTCACTCATTGTTGGATCACTACTAAGAAAAAGACAGGCACCTTTTACAGTGTTGCAGTCTATAAATTACGTGAGAAAATTCCTGCTTCAAGCCATACAAGTCATTAATTGTCCAACAGATATTTTAAAAGGTTGATGAAATTAAAATCATAAAGGATGTTGTGTTTAGTAAACCTGATTTGAGATACTCATGGAATGTTCCCAGAAACACCTTTTTTTTTTCCAGTTCAAAAAGTTATAAGTTAACTGGTAAAACAGAAATTGCAAAATACTGCTATGAAATAACATTATAATACAAGTTTTCAGACTTAATCCCATACAATAAGTGTCTCTGTGTGACCTCATAATACAGCTTTAAACACTAAAACTATTTTTCTTTAGCCATCAACTTATTCAAGGATTTCAGGAGAGTAATTTTCCTCTTTCACTTTGAAAAATCAGTCTGTATCGTGCCCTTTCCAATCTAATTACTCTTAGGGAAGGGCAAAAAAAGAGAGATTGTAATTATTATTAACATTATTCTTCTACTAATGGATTTTAACAGGAACAACAACAACAAAAAAAAGTGATTTGTATGTGTTGTACGTATTTATCTCCAGCTGCAGATTTTGTATAGCAGATCCAAAATCTCCCATTTTCCTGGAAAATTTCAGAGCCTGGGGGAGTAGAGCTGGGAAGAGGGTGTACAGCTGATTGTGCTGTCCAGAGTAATTTGAAAGCCAAATATCTGTTAGACAAGTTTCCAGTTCACATTCCTTGTTTTCCTATTTCTCTGTCCAGCAGAGCCATTAGAGAAGTAGGAGCAAACTCAGAGCTTCAGAATCAGTGAGAAATTTGGGGACAAGTGGGAGACATCTCAGCTGGGATGTTCCTTCTGCTTCTGCAAGAATCCCACTGGGAGTGTTTTCCTGCCTTTCCACAGCTACTGCAGGGAGTTCAGGTGGCTCTGGATCATTTCTTCCCCCTCTTCCACACAGGGAAAATGGAAACTCTCCATCCAGTATTAGTTCAAATCAGTTGACAGCAAGAGATGTCACACTGATCACAACCTCCTCCAGTGACTTTTGGTTGACTTGGGGTTTCATGCTGCCATTCTGGTCAAAAAACCAGCTCTGCTTAATTCATGTGTATTGTTGGCTTCTGATCCATTCCTGGGCTTTCAGGATGCAGCCATTTCACCAGATACCACCTCAAACCTTTGCTTAAGTAATAACAGAAATGAAATTTTTTTCTGAGCATGGTTTTAGAAATGGCAGATATTTTATATCATCATGTCTGAGGAGGTGAAAGAAGGTTTTGTTTGGCGGGAGCCAGTTAGAAACCTATAAAAGAGCACAGTGTGGATTTTCAAAAAGTCTAAGATCAAAAAAGTAAGTTTTCCCTGTTCTTGATGGGGAAACCAAGAGGAATCCAGGCATTTCTCCTGACTTCAGAGTGAACTACGTGTGGAGAAAGGTTACAAAATTGGAAGTAGGGGGAAAGATCAGAGGTTAAGGAGCTCATATTTCTACATAACATGACCTTATCATAGTGGCAACTGAATTCTCATGATCTGCTGCTGTGTTCTCACAAAGATAAGTCTCCCAAAGACACAGGAGAGTGTTTTAGCAAGGAAAGCAGGGGACTGCACTCACAGCAGTCTCCTTGAAAGGTTCCCCTGCCTGTGAGTTACAAGATACTGTACTTAAAATGTCAAATCAGGCAATCTGTTCTGAAAGGAAAATTACCACAGCAATCACAGGCCTTGATTTCCTCTGGACCTGTGGAGTGCAGACGAAGTTATGAAAATGGCTTGGCCACCCAGAGCCTTAATGTTGAAGTCCCAGGTCAAGGAAAGCTCCAGCAATTAGCCTGCTGTGCTAATGACATGCCTGTTTGATATAGTAGCTGAATAGAACCCTGATTGCCTATAATATGATTATGCACATTTTGGGTTGCTTAAAAAAAAAAATAAAAAATTGATGCCTTGGAAAAATAGAATCTCGTTTTTCTGGCATTTCTGAAAGGCCTCTGTTTCCTGAAAAGCCAAGGGCATATCCCAGCTCCTCATGTTTCCCCAAATGTGTTATTAGATTCGTTCACTGACCTACCTTTAATGAGGAGAAGATGTTATTGTTGAGAAGGATATTAAAATACAGTAGCATGAAAACGTTGTCCCATCACAAAGCTGACATAATTCAAGGGGTCTGTTTCTCTTCATGTCTCATGGAAAAAAAAAAAAAGGCAAAAAGACATGAAGAAGATTGCTCCAGGTTGGAAATCCCTAACAATCCAGTTACTCAATACATAAAATAAATTGTGGTAATCAAAAAAAATCACTCTCTTTCCTCCCACTTAAAAAAAAAAAAGAAAAAAGAAAAAAGAAAATTTTGAGCTCATCTGTCATTTCTGAAAAGGTCCAATACATTTTAATTTCCTTTTTTTCTTCCTTCTGGCTGGGAATAAAATGGGTAGCACTGAGTAGGTCAGGAGCAGGATCAGACTCAAAATATCTGGATGTTCAACATCCTAATGCAGATCTTTGCAGGGTCACCAACCTGCCATGCTGGAGAATGGGATTTACCACCAAATGAAAAAATAAGTAAGAAAAAGACATTTATTCCCATCGAGACCTGCAGCCAAAACACACCAAGGAAAAAATTTGTTAGTGCAAGGATATGTCCAAAAGACACCTAAACGCTCACGGTCAGAAATTTGTTGGTGATATGTTGAATTAATGTCACAAGTAAAGCAGCCCAAAAGTCTGGGCACAAACAACAGCTTGAGATATTCAGCATTTTTGCAGGATGTGGGGACAAAGAAACCGGTGGAGACCTGAGCAGCACAAATGTGAGATGAAAAAGAGGATGGAAAATAACCCATCGCAGACCTAATTCAATTTTTAGGTTGTGAGGTGATCTGGCTTCTTTTAATGTAGAGCTGTTTGCATATCCCAACCAGTGGCACCACCACTCTCTTCGGTTGTGCCATAAAGCAGCACCTGTAGAGTTTGGTTCACAACCAGAGAGGTGACAACACTCAGGGCTGGCTCTGGAAACAAATCCGGGTCCTCCAGTTTGGGGCATTTCAGCTTTTTTTCCCTGGCATTATGTCCCTGACAGTCTAATCTCAGGCAGGACTATTTATTGACATTAAAAAAAGCAAATCCCCTCTTCAGAGAGAGGAAAGGGAAACCTCGAGGTGATTGATACTCTGGCTCTCGGTACAATGGCTGCTTGTGTCTCACAAACACACCAAGACATTTAAAGCTGATACTTTTTGGATTCCCAAGGAGAGAACTGGGAGCTTGGGAAAACTCCTGCCCGTCTTCATACATATTCAGGGTTTCTCTTTGTTTTCTGATCAAGGGATAGGCTCTGTCCTTAGATTTTGAATGGTCCCTCGACACCAGTCCTGGAGATTTTTTTTTAATTAGGCAAACCTGGAATGATTTGAATCTCAGCATTGAGTGTAGCTGCTTGGTTTAAAAGGGGTTTTAACCTAAAAAGAAATCTGATAAAAATTCAATTCTGTGACTTGAAAGATTTTTCATCCAAAAAACTTTCTTTCCTTCCATTTCTCCCTTCATTTCTGCTTCTCCTGGGGATTTATCAACAGAGTTTATCAAAAAGAAGGAGGGGAAGAAAACTTTTAAAGCATTTTGCACTGGACTTGCAGCTGATTTAATAGGTGTTTATGTTATATTTATACTCTGTTCTCCACTTTTCAGATGTGACACTGGCAACTGCTCCACCTCTGCCTTCCCTGGGATGTTGTGGCATCTCCAAAGCCGTGGGATGAGGGTTTGTGCCTCTGTCCCAGCTCAGGATGAGACACAATCCCTCATCTCCACTGCCAGCCCAGGCAGGGTCCCACCACTCCACAGCAAAGGCTCCTGAGAAAAGACTTCCCAACCACCCCAAACACCACCAACCCAAACCAGCAGAGGCAAAAGGAGAATCAGTCAAACCTCAAAATCAACTTTAGGAAGAAGAATGAGCCAGAAAAGCAAATCAAAACCATACAGAATCCTTGGCGTTGCTGTTTTTCTCTGTGGCTCGGTGAAGAAATGACCAAAACTCCTTTTCCATAATTTCTATAAGACTTTGTACTAAACCATGGTCACTCTGAATCAGAAGAAAAGTCTGTTGCTCTCTAATTTTGTGACCACAACATTTCAAATGTTGTTTTCCCAGTTTTAATATTGTGGGGGGAGAAGAAAACAAAGCTGAAGATGTGGAAATATAATTAATATAATTAATACACATTTGCATCCGTTCACTGTGCTCACTGCTGGAAGGAGCAGTAAATATTTACTGAACTTTAATATATTACACTTCTCTGATACATTCACACAAATAGACTATATATATACAGGATTTTACATATTCTGGTTTCCCTCTTTTAGATTTGCAGTCCATCATTAGTGGGTTCCAGAAGGATAATTTGAAATTCAGACTGGCAAAAAGTGAACTAAAGAGGTTCAGCTACAATTTGTCTAATGCAACATGTTTTATAATTATTTTGTCTTTCCCTGCTAATGACTTTCTGACTCTTTCCATCCCCTTGGTACCCAAGGGATGTTTAGCATTATCTGTACACATCAATATTGTTTATGGGACATGTGTTTTTAGTTTGTAACAGACTTTTTTCATTGCTTAAAAGTAGCAAATAAAGCTCTAATAAAAATTGATGCTTGTATCCCTTCAACACCAGGTATAGGTTTTCGAGCCAGCAAGTAGGATTTCATGTTGCAATCCATATTTCTGCCGTTCCTGGTTCTCCACACAGCCAGGAAAATAAAATCAGGCTGTTGAGGCTTTGGAAGGGAAAAGCAAATCAACCAACAAATATTTGGAGAAGAGTAATTTGGGGAATATTAGATAAACTTTCTTTCCTTACTTTAATACAGGAAAATTATCTCTACTTCCAGTCTCTTAATATCCCTAATATTATTTTTGCATCTTCTAGGTCTCTGGTTTTTTGCTGACTCATCTGCAATTTGAGACTTTTCCTATGCCTTTAACTCATACATCCTTTATTCTACTTGAATCCATTTTGGAGCCCTGAACTCACCCTGTGGGATTCATTTAGATTTTTTAAAAACACTCCAGCTCACATGAAACCTCTTAGTCAATATTTAATTTAGACTCCCGTGCACGGAGACCCTCAAGTCATTCTGATTTCTGAAGGAAGGGGGAAATATTGACACAGAAAAGAGTTTGCTGCTGCAAGAAGCCAAATGCCTCTGGCATGAGGGTGCACCCACGTGTCAGTGAGAGGCCAGAGCATCTCTGGAGCTTCCTCCATCATCTGTAGCTCTCATTGTCACTCTCTCATCAGTCCCAGTATCTACAAACTCTGCCAATTATCCCCTTTCTGCATAAATAAATTTGGAACATCCCAGCCATCCCTCTGGATTACTCTACAGGATGCAACCTGTGAGTTGTCCTGCTGCTTTATTCTTTCTGAAACCATAAATGACCCCCAAATCAGAGCCATTTCTGTACTAGAACAAAAATTTAAATCAGTTCCATACTGGGATTAAATCAATCCCTCACTGGGATTTAAATCAATCCCTGTACTGGGACTGATTTGGCAGAATGAATGGTATCAAATGGCAGAAGCCAGTCCAGTTTCTATGAAGTGCCCACAGGAGGGAAGAGAAGCTGAATTAAGAGGTTGAGGTTCTCCACGATGTTTGAGAAATATCATCCCCCTTCCCTGGGCCAAAGTCTCCCACCACTTTCATTACCAGGAGTCTTTGTGTTATCCAAAGGGTCTTAAAGCCCTCATAGCTCCTAAGGAAAGGAATCTTTATGCACTTGGCCCCTGTCTCCTCCTTCTCCTCATAGGCAGGTTTCTGGGGTGCTCTGCAGCTGCTGGTCCCTGTGTTACTGCTCACACATCTGACAACTTTTGACTTTCCCGAAACTCTTCAATTTGAGGTTATTTAGGCTCATCTCTCTTCTCTTCTTGTGTAGGAAGGAAATGAAAAGCAGTTGTATGTGAAGGATTCAGAACTCCTAAAGCTCTGCTTGGTGCCCAGCAGATAATCCCCGGGGAGCTTTGATCCACTACATGCTCTGTCCCTCCAGTTCTCTCACCTTTTAATGCTATTCAGCTCCACAAAACCACCAGCCCAACCTGCTGCTCCAGCCAAGGGCCCTTTCCAGTCTCTCAGCAGTGCTGGAAGCTGTAATGGAGACACAGATCAACACCTCAATTTGCTCTTGATCTGCTCTTGATCTGCTCCACGATTTCTGGCAGGGACATGGGGAGGATGAAGGTCCACAAGGGACGTGACATTGAGCAATACCTGCCTGCCCACTGGGAACAGCAGTCAGACTCCTCACCCTGCAGGAGTCTGGAGTTTGCCCTGAAGGACTGTAGTAAACTCATTACCACTGTGGCTCCCCTTCATCACAACTTAACAGCTTTTTATTGATTTTTGTTGGACCTGAGTTAAAGTGCTGGAAAAGCAGTGATGTCCTGCCAGTGATTTAACTGGAACCTCAGACAAAAATGTTCCCTTTGCTCTCTGCTCAAGCCTGTGGACCAGGGATGTGTTTCTTTTTAACAGAAACACCTTTTTTTTACCCCTCAAATCCCTGGAGAAAGAGCAGACAAAACTGCTACAAGGATTTTACTTTTAATGCTCTGGGATTTATTGTATCCCAGGACAGTGAGATGGGCAGGATTCACTCTGAGCAGGCTCTGTCACTAAGATAATTTTGCAGCTCTTTAAAATAGGACCAAGAAATTCACACCAAAGGCTGCACTTACTGGAAACCAGTCCTTGAGGGGCAAAATGTTGGTGTTCCTGCTGTATTTTTACAAGCCAGGTGTGCTGGCAAGGAACCTGCAATGGTCCTGTGAGGCAGGTAGCTTGACAGCTTCTCTCCATCACATCTTTACAGGTTCATGGAGCTTATCCAGACCCAAAGTATTTTTCTCCAGGTACCCTGGTCCTCTCTGGTCGCTGTAGACTTTGGAGTTGCAGAGGGTATAGGATATGGAGCATCCTGCCTGTCCCTCATTCCCTGCTCCTCTGAACTGGGGCAGCCCAAAGAGGATCAGTGCCTCTGGTGCTGTGGGTAGTAGGGAGTCAGGAGGGGGATTTGGGTGGTCAGATCAGAGCCAGGGGACAGGTTTCTAATTACAAGAGACATCACTTCCTGAAAATACAGATGCCAAAGCAAAAGCATGACCCCCAAATCAGAGCCATGGGATTTGGGACAGGGACAAAGAGCTGTAAGCAGCAAGGAGCAGGATCCACTCCCACATTGCTCTGCCCACCATGCAGCCCATCCTGGCTCATCAAACCCCTCATGTCCTGCCCAGACAGTCCCCAACACACCAGGACGACCAGCAGTAATTCAGCCTTGAACTCAGCACCATAAAACACACCCAGTTTTCTTCCCTATTACCCAAGTGTAAAAATCCCCTTTAAAAACAAAAAATCATTCGGGTTTTATGCTCTTTCCACTCACTCCTAACAAAGAACCGTTTCTTTCCCTTTTTTCTGGGGGAAGTCAGGAAACTTCTGGAGTTTGCTGGTCTGAGTAAGGGGGAGCATCTCTGCTTTTCCTGCCGGTGACAAGGGCAGCAGTGATATAATGAAATGTACATGTTCTAAGTGGGGCTTCTTCATTTCTAAACAGTTGCCAGAGCTCCATAAATGGGACTCCTTCTTTTCTGACCCTTTGCCCTACTTCAAATGAGCTTTTAAACCCTTTGGAAAACATGCGGTTTCGCTTTCAACTGCATTAACGCTCATGATGTGTTATTTTGGCTCTCCTTGGACATTCAGGTTGAAGGCAGAGATTTCATAGATTTCTCCTGGTAATGTCGACAAGCAAGGCTTACTCAGGGGCTGTGGAGCACCCAAGTCCTTTCAAAGCTCTGTTAGCTCAGCTGTATTTTTCTTTGTACACCCAAAAACTCCTGGACATGACAGGAGTCTCCGCACTCAACATGCTCCAGACAGTTCATATATAAAGCACTGAGTGTCCGCCAAGGGGACGGGTGGTGTCGGGGCTCACCTGGGCTTTACAAGGCACTAAAGAAAACACTGGTGGCATCTCACCCCGCTGGCAGCCCCCCAAAAACCCCCCAGCTCAGTCCTCATGCCAGCACACGGAAGGACAAAGCCAGTGTGTGCTGTAACACTTCAGACCCGTCCACCTTCGCCGTTCGTATTTATTCAGCTTTGTGCCATGAGAATTTGAATTTTAAAAGAGGGATCCTGCAGCTGGAGGGAGTCCAGGCTGGGAATAAGAGGGGAGAGGGTAAAAGGGCAGGAAATTTCTGTGCTTTGCAGGGACATTGAGATGTATTTCTCCTGTAAACCCCCCCAGAGGAGACTCTGCAAGTGGCCCGATTGCAGATATCCGGTGCCATAGGGATATTTCCCGTTGGTATATAGTGGCTTCCTCAGTCTGTGCTTTCTCGGTGGTTTTCAAAACCATAGACACAGAATCATGTAATTGTTTAGGTTGGAAGAGTCCTATCAGATCATCCAACAATTAACCCTGCACTGCAAATAGAGTCATAGAATCATACAGGTTGGAAAAGCCCTCTAAGATCATAATGTTCAACCATTAACCCAAGTTCACCACTAACCCATGTCCCCGGACAAAAAAAAAATACAACCCCCCAATCAAACCCAAAAAATCACCAGTTGCAGCCAAAATTTCATTGTTTTGAATTCTTTCTAAATATTTAGTATCAGTTGGTTTTGAGCATCTGCTTCCTTAACGCATACAGAAACATTTAGTAATAAACCAGCAGTGATGAATTAAAATTTATACAATATAGTTTCAAAGATAGAGAGAACCACCTCACTTCATGTTTTGGTTCTAATATCTTCCTTTTTTAACAACATTTAATCACTTATTTGTGGCAGATAAGTCATTTTACTGTAAAGCACCAGAAAATCATCATGTAGTAAATAGTTTTTGACCTGATATATCTAAATAATACCTTAAAGAGGGAGCACTAAGTCTATTCATCCCACACATAAAAACCACAGCTCCAGGGGTAAAATTACAGTTTCATCTCCCTTGTTCCTGCTACAAAGAGCAGAAGGGGTTTTACTCCTCCAAAAGCTCAGCTCTCACCCATGATCTGGATATGTAATTTTTTTTGTTGTTGTTGAATTATTTCATCAACTCTGGTGAAGGATCTCTCATTTCTCTTTCCTTCCTTCCTTCCACTCCCACCAATGGGGTGAATTCCATTTCACTGTGCTCCTTTGGGCATCCCAGGGAAGTCACAAGACATCAACAATTACAAGAAATGCACTAAAGAGCAAGGTGACATCGAGTGTCTTTACTTGACAACTTAAATTCAAGGCTGTAGCTGATGGTCAGACACATAAAATAGTCATTTCCCTCAAAAATACCACTATTTTATCCACAAAGAAATGGAAAGGGGGGAAAAAACCTTGCCAGAGAACATTTATGGAGAAGCATCCCAGCGCACAAATGTTTTTGGGTATGTGACCAACCATTTAAAAATTATGGTGGATTTTTCTTCAGGAAAGCTTTTCATTAGAGTCATATTTATTTCTTCGGGCTTAAGTAATAACGTAAAGCACTCCTACTTCTTCTAGCACACTATTAACAGTATAATTAATTCTCAGCAACAGGAAACAGAAACCTTTCTTCTTCACTTCATCATCTCAGAGTCAGACCTTCAGTCTTCTTCCAGGATCCCTATCAAACAGATGGCTTTTATACTCATAAACATGTTGAGCTCAATTTTCCTCCTGCTGAGTGAAAGATTCAAACAAACCAAACTTCCATACTACTGCTAGGAAATTCCAAGCATCTAGAAATACTTTTACAGATGTTTCTTGGCAAGTGACTCTTCGAAATGTGTGTGGTTCGAAAAGGCCAACCCCAAGGCAATGAATTTCACTAATGAAAATCACTGATAAAAAAAAAAATGGGGGGAAAAAGAAGAGAATTATAGAAAAGAAGAGAAGAAACAGACTTCTATCTGGATAACCAAGTTCAGGAGGCCTGGGAGAAAGCATTTTTTAGTTTATATTTATTTGTTAGATGGAACCTTTCAAGCTAAACTGGGTTGACTTTTTAATGAACAATGTCCAAATTTCGAGAGAGTCTTGGCAAATTTCTCGGTTCGGGGATGGAAGTTGGTGGTTCAACCACACTTGGAGCCTAAGCCAGGCAAATTTTTGGTGGTTAAGACTAATTTTAGAGGGTGAAATTTCAGGGATGCAAATCCATGCAAGATGAAATGCTCACAGATACAAACAATCCCAGTTACGTGCTGCTTTTTAGCAGAGTTCTCCTTGATTTCTGGTCTCCTTGTTGTCATTCTGTTCTCATTCTGGGTTACAAGACATTTATCCTGTTAACTGATGCCTGTGGTTGATATGTGAGTGGATAACTCTGTGAATGCTGTGACAATAATACAGATATTTCACCTAGGATATGCATGAGGCATTTCCCTGTCTCAAGGGTTGCGTTGGCAGTGAAACCCAATTCTCTCACTGATGACTGCAGAGGAATTTCCAGAGGGAATTCGCCATCAGCAGTGTAGGGAATGGATGAGAAGTGGGGAAAATTAAAGAAAGTCAGACTAACAACCACATAGTCCTGCACTGGTTGGGAACTCAACACACAGTACAGAGGATATTTAAACATTTTCTGAAGGTAAAATGGCCTCTGTGGGCATGCCTCCGGAGTGATGGAATATCCCAGCACTTACCCCAGTTATTGGCTGCATGAGTAAGACACATTTAATGAGGTTTGGGAATCTGTGATGCCACCACTTCTCTCCTCTCTTTTTCCAGGCATTAACCCTCCCCACAACTTATTTTCTTGTAATGGCTCTCTGGTTTGGTGGGTTTCTCCGTATTCTGCATTTTTCCCCTCTCCGAGTTCGTGTTTGTTACATATGAAACCATCTCCAGACCCCTGGGAAAAACCTCATAAAAATTCAGGAATTATATCATCTCCATGCTGGTTTTAAGGAAAAAAACAATCTGTTTTTTTGGAAAGACTCTACTGAGCATTAGCAGCAGTCTCTCATCCACGCTCTGTGTGTGTCTGGTTACCTTGCCCTGAGCCAAACAGCTTCATTAAATCTCGTTTAAGCGCTGGCCCAACTCAGCTGTTGTGACTCCAGCCCAAGTTGGAGCAGAAAATCGACAACCTTTTAAACACAAAGCACATCTCATTGGGCCAATATTATTTTCATCTTCCTGAACATCATTGTCTGATCTGTGCAACCAATTAGAGCAGCTGTTAGTCTTGGACTTGGATCAACGGAGTGTGTGTGGATCAGACAAATACGGGACTTCAAATACGCAGGCGTATTTTTTGGCTAATTCTGTCAGATAAGGCAGTGTTATCTGCACCTTTTCTCTGAGCTGGCTCTCACCCTATTGAAATTATTCTATTTTACAAGCTGTATGTCAACAGTACCTGTTTATGGAAGGTGACACCATCTCCCCCCTGCTGCTGGTGTTATCGAGGAGGAAGCACTAAGTGGGCGTGTGAGTATTTTTAAAGTACACTGCAAAAATAAAATAACAAGGGAGTCCTTGATTTATCCCCCTGTTAACAAAATAATGAGCCTGCCACCTACAAATGTTCATTCTCAGGTCTCCTGTACTCATTTTTAGAAGAAATCCTTGTTTCTTCTCACAAGAGAAAACACTGGCTGTATCTTGGAAATAATAGGCTTTATTTCCCTGGTGTTGGTGGCCAACCTTCAAACACAAACTTATAATTTATTTTTTTTTTTGCCTGTTACGGAAACTGGTGCTGATCTTACATGTAGAGTGAGAGAACGAAATTATCATTTTCATCTAATTCTGCTCTCCTGAAGCCTGTCACTGAATGTCCTGGTGAATGTCAGAACCAGTAAGAAACAAAGAACTACTTGAAATTCTACCTGCAGTGTCTGCACAAGAACCATTAATTTCTGTATTAAAAGCTTTAATTGAGTATTTTATACCACTATTCTCTGCATACACATATAGGATCATATATATGCAGGAATTAATAATTTCCAGTTTTTAAAGAGTGGTGTTTCAGGGCTAATAATCCACAAAAGCAATTTTTAGAGCTGCATAAACTATTTCTGTCCCTGTCTAAAGCAAACAAAGAGATCAAAATCCCAGAGGTGGATGTGGCCACCAGACACTCACAGGTGCAGCAGCACATGCTGGTAGCAATGTTACCGTGCCCTTTTTTAGGTCTCCAAGGCTTTTATGGAGAAATTTCTGTCTCTTANACTAACTGTGACAAAAGCTGTAAACAGTTCTCAAAGGGGTGTAGCTGCTCTAGGAAAATTCAGGGCTTCAGTTTTCCTGTGATATGTATATGTGGGTGAGTGTGTATTTGTGTTTCGGGTGCTCTTAGAGCATTGCACGTGCTGCAAGCAATGAGGTAACACATAGAAGACCTAGGTTTTGCACTTTGGGGGTCAAACTTTAGGATGAAAAGCTGTGAATATAATTTAAGGAATGGAAGGGTAAATAGTTATCCATATATATGTGTAAGATGCATATACTTGCATGGATAAATACTCAAAATAGGTGTTCAGATGGTGGTCAGAGAGGTTCCAACATGCTAATTTGTCACTCTGATGTTTCCTTTTCTACCTACACTTTTTTCTTCTGAACATAGAATCACAGAATAGTTTGGGTTTGAATGGACACTAAAGCTCATCCTGTCCCACCCCCTGCCATGGGCAGGGACACCTTCCACTAGCCCAGGTTGCTCCAAGCCCCTTCCAACCTGGCCTTGGACACTTCCAGGGACGGGGCAGCCCCAGCTTCTCTGGGCAACCTGTGCCAGGGCCTCACTAGCCTCACGGGGAAGAATTTCTTCCTAAAATTTGGTATAAATCTATTCTCTTTCAGTTTAAAACCATTTCCCCTTGTCCTGTTGTCATAACGAGTTATTTAGTGGGACTTCTACATTACCAACCTCTGTTTGTGTTTTTGGTTTATATTTCATATTCCAACTGCACTTACTCCAAACATAATTTTCCTCCTCACATTCAGGTAATTTTTCTAAGTCTCCATATAAGATTAATTAATTACTACTGGGAAAATTACAATGCTGGAGGTAGGGACAAGGCTACTACAACAATCAATTCCGAGCTTGCCCAAATCTAGGATCAACAATCCTTGCTGTGTCAGTGATGTGTTAATCTTAGTCCTGAGGAATAAAATCAATTTGACCATGTGTTTGCCAAAACGAAAATGAACTTAATTGCATCTCTTTGCTTCATGAAAGACTGTGATGCCAAACACTTTGCATTTGGCATATTTGATGTTCAAACTCACCACATTTCCAATGCCCTTAGATTTTTATTTGGATTAATTGAGGAGCTAACAGCACAGGAGTTTTATTCTTATTTTATAATCAAAATAGTTGCATCTTTAGAACCAAATTTTTCTCCCTCAAGATGTGCTGAAGCCCTAAAGGACATTCATAGTGATCAGACTTTCCTTGGCACAGCTGAGGACAGTGCTTATATGGGCAGAAAACCTTTTCATCAGGGGTTTCTGCTCATTTTACTAACAGAGTGTCCAAATGTGTTTTTAGAGAGCGAACAACGTGTGTGTGAGGTTTACTGTGCTCAGACAGCAGTAGCCTCTTGTTACGTGCTTAATGAGCTAATAAAGACAAGCAATGAAGAGACCTGGTACCAGACATAGTCCAGCTGTCCCAAAATTATTCCTCCTCCAGTTCCCTTTCACCACAAGGCTGGGTTACAATGGGGCTAATGCTCACCTCAACCCAGATGAGGTTTTCCATGGACTGCAGTGGGATTTGGGTCAGGCTCACAGTAGCTGAATGCAAGTAATTTTATTAGAGGGAGGAAAGGAAGGAAAAACAGTTCAACAGCCTGTGCTGGGCCAAATTCTAGAGATGCACTGGGGAAAAATTGTCCCGTGGTTGCTTTTCTAAGGAAATGAGCATCCAGCACAGAGACACTGAATTCATTTCAGAATGATTTAAAATCAGTGCTCTGAGGGGGTGTGTGCACGTGGAAAAGCCGGTCTGAGACATAAATATATTCCTTTTGTTGATAGTGGAAGAAACACTGTTTCCTTTGGTCCTAGCGAAGAGCAAACAGTTCCTCTGATAGTCTTGGCAAATGAAAAATTTTATTTTTGTCAAACAGAGAAGGAAACACTGTGCAGCCATTGCCAATGTGTTACACACTGTGTGACATGTCCCAGTCAGTCCCACTGCTCCCAGTGTGAAATTCTCACAGCACATCTCTTTCAGCGAGGGCTCTCCCACCACTCCTTTCCCCTTCAAGGTGGGAATGTCCAGGACAACTTTCCTTGGCTCGTGGAAGGAGGAAAGAGTTCTTATAAAAGCAGGGGTATTTTTTAGCAGCCATCAAGATCAGGATGAGCGTGTTGGCAGCTGTTTCCTGTGCTGCTCTGGATGGCACAGTGCCAGTACAAAGGACATTTATTGGAGATCTCTTCTGCAGGTGCTGAGGGTGAGGATGGTCAGTCAGCTGGTTGTGTGTAGAGCCATCACCAAGAGCCTTCTCCTCCCCTCTCTCTTGAGGAAAGGGCTTCCCGTCTCCTGACTCATTTGGACCAGAACAAGGCCTCTGGAAAAAAAACAACCTTTGAAAGGTAGTGTGGGAAACAGGGAGATGGTCCCAGTTCCGAGCCTCCCAGCACTACAGTGAACTCTTCCCTTCAGCTGAGCCCACACAGGTTCACCTCTCCAAGGAGATATAAGTCACTATGAGTGCAGGAGTGATCTGGAATTACCTAAATAATCCCAGCTGGAGTTGGATTCGATGATCCTTGTGGGTCCCTTCCAACTCAGAATATTCTGTGATTCTGATTCTGTGAAAATGGAAGGACTGAAGAGAGTTGTCAGTCCCAGCTTTCTCCACCCAGGGTTTGGGAGCAAGAAACCTCCATCACATGTGTTGGTGTGTTTGTCCTCCTCCCTTTGCTGTGCAAGGAGTGGAGGCAACAATGCTCCCTGGAGATCAGCTCTCTCATAAACAAGGGATACTGCTCGTCTCACTGCTGCACAGTTACAGGCTTCTACTCTCCCCTGGTTTTCCAGGAAAAAAAGTTCTGGCTTCCTGCTTCTTTCTACATTTTCCTAATTTAATATTGATCCAGGGACCAGTGTTTTAAAACACCTGTATTCACCATTTTGCAATGAAACCTGATGAAAACTGCAGGGAAAGCACCGGCACTTTGCCACTGCGGGATTTCTGAAAGTCTGGGATTTCTGAAAGTCTGGCATTTCGGGGCTCTTTCTTTCTTTTTTTTTACCTCCACACCAGCTGGCTCTTAGCAAGCAGACTGGTGCTTAAACCGTCTGATATGATGTGAGAAAGCAAAATAATCACCTGCCAAGGATTTCATCTTCATAAAAGGCAAGGTGTAAGATCAAGTTTCAAACCGTGTAGGAGTTGGGCACATGCAGTGACACCGGAGTGAACCCTGAGAAACCAACTTCTGTTAACTTTAAAAACACAACATCCATCTCCTTGCCCCGTCAGACCCTGATTTTGGCAACACCAGGCTCTTCAGTGAGGATAAGTCCAGAGAGAACGGAAAGGAGAAGGTAGGAAAAGGGGGGAGGAAAGATGGAAGCACCAAAAACTAGTGCAATCCACCAATCAGCTCCAGCAGAGCTGTGCTCTCCTCTCCCATAATTATATGTGAGAGCACTTCTCATTTGCAGCTCAGCCCAAAGTGTTGCTTCACACTTGGTTACCCAGGGAGAATTTGACCATGTACACGGATGATGGAAAATTGAGAATAAGGGCTTTCTTCTCAGCAGACACACGAAGGGAGTGAGTTTTTTCCTGTGAAGAAAATTGTTAAACCTTAATAAAAAGTTGGCAAGGCAGTGTCATGATAAAACTCTCCTGTTAAGCAAGATGGATTTGTGTACTTACCTTTCCAGCTTTGGAGAATTGAAGTTGTTGGCTTACTTTTCATCTTTAATTAGGTTTTTTGCCTCATGCGGCTTGGGAAGATAAAAAAGATTTAAGGATCTCATTTGTTAAGACAGTGATTTTTCTGGTTGAATAAATATTTACATTGTTACATATTATTTTTACTGGTTCACTGATGGATGGATGGATGGATGGATGGATGGATGGATGGATGGATGGATGGATGGATGGATGGATGGAGATAATGTTTATGTTTTTACAGAAAAACTGAGTCCCTTCATTGATTCTCATCTTCATTTCCACCTCTGCAAAGGAAAAGCCAAAACAGGTAGAAAAGGATGTAATTCCAATTTAGTGGAACTTTTTTTTTCTCATAAACATGCAGTCCTGACAGCTTACTGAGACCTTATTTCACAGGTCTCATAGGAATATGCTCCTGGTGCTGTTTCACTGTAGCTGGGATGGTCTTGGTTAAAAGACAAGAAATTTACTGTTTATATTTCAGATTTGTGTACCTGGGAGTTTGCCTGATTTTCCAGCTTAGACTAATAGCAGATATTAAGGAATTACCTCCTCTTGTAGGATTTACAGAGCAGACACAAACATATTACAGTTTGTGCTCAGCTACAGAAGTGATCCTACTAATTAGTGGGTAATTACAAGTATATAAATGTGTGTTAAATGTGTAAAAGATCTGATTTGGGGGAAATTTATCATGGTGTTTGCAGGGTGTCACAGTGGCAAGAGATCCACGGGGAGGCAGTGATCAGCTAATTAGGCTTCTCCCCCTCCCCTGGATTTTTGTGTCTTCTATTTTCTGCCTTTCCAAATGAGTCCACGGTAATTACTTCATTAGGAAACTATTAGAAGGGAACAAGAGAAGATGAGTCACTCGCTTTTTGTCCGCGCTTTTATCTGATTGTGAGAACCGAAGGAATTTTAAAAATCTTTTCTAGGTCACCGATCCTTCCAAGTGCTCCGTGCCCATCTTCCCTCCTCCCTTCCCCCTCCCCGCCTCCAAGTGATTCTGCAGAGCCCGGTGTGGACACAGGAATCTACCCACAAGGACCGTGCTTTTCCACAAGAAAAGCATTTCTTTCCTTCTCATATTTTGTTCTCTCTAGATAAGGAAAAACATTTCATCAGCACCCTTTTTTTTTTTCCCCTCTTAGGATAATAGTTTCTTGTGAATTAGATTTTAAGGCTCTCAGGCTTTGGCTCAGCTCAAGAGTTCTCTCAGATTGAAAGAACTGGATGGAAATATTTAAAGACAAGAAGAAACATTTCAAATTGAATAAAACACTGCTTAAAACCTGTGTGTTGAAAAATATTCCCTAACCCACATCTAGTTCCTAACTGGTAATATATATAAAAAAATATTGCTTAATGTATTTAGGTTATTTTCTTTTTTTCGTGGTGTGTCTTCATTCTTTCATTTCAACCACTATGTCAAAAATATGACAAAGAGGAGCCTCCAAATCCATATTTAAGCCGTAAAATAAGTGATCTGGTTTCCAGAAGAGCTGAAGAGCTCTGCATTCATGAGCGGGGATGAAGATTCCAGTCCATTTTAGAATGGAAGCCTTAATATTTATTGCATCAGAAATGTATTTATCATCTTCTGGAAAAGAGGTCTGGCACATTTTGGAGAAAGTTCCCTCAAAGAATTGGAAAGGAGTCCCTTCCTGGCTATTTAATCACAGTATCAACTTGCCCTGGTGTTTTCCAAGTCATTTTACCATTGACTTGCCAAAACATGTGAGGTCTCCTTGCCCAAACTGCCACTCAGATTAGAAGTGATTGACAAGGGATACAATTAAGGTCTAATTCAGAATTCAACAGGCTTAAATTCCTTTGCTTAAGAAAATACTTTGATTCCAGAAAAAAAAAAAAAGTTAAAAATACTCTTTGGGATAATCATCACAAGTTAATACTTGAATATTTAAGCAGTATTGCAGCAATAGTCAAAAATAAAATGAAAAGTAATTCTCAGCAGTGGCTGCAGTTCCTTGAAACAACAACAACAACAAAAACATGAGGCATTCAGATCCAAATCTTCCCTGTGTGATTTACATATTGATACATACCAGATGTTTCAGAAACAAATGCTGCTCCGTCCGCTGATGGATTGGCTTCAGCTGCTTCCAAAGGGCCACTGGAAAGGGTTCAGTGGGGGTACAGACTCACATTAGTCATTCTCATTTACTTTGTAAGTCCTGTGTTGACCCAACAGTACCTGAATAATTTTTTTTCACCACAGTAAATTATAGATGGAAGCCTACAGGGGCAGATGTGGGGAAGGGGGTGTTTTTCCCAGATGACAGGATAAGTTGACTGATGCTGGAGGGACGAATTTTGCTGCTTGTTTTTACACTGTTTTGCTCAGGTTTTTTCCCTGTCTTGGATAAAAGGCAGAAAATAAAAAGAAGTGTTGAAAATATTGTCCTCTCATTAAGTAGCTGCTGTTTTATTTTCATGTCAGGTCATCCTGATGTGGCCATTCCCAACATTGCTGGAGGAGATGTGAACACATCCTTAGGAGCTTTGATGGAGAGTAAACAGTAAGTCAGAGCCTCGGGAGTGTGTCTTGCTCCAGAATAAAATCTGGCCAGTGAAATGTTGGTGATAGTGTTTCAAAAGACAAATTTCTCATGGGCTTTGTGGGGACAGAATTTGAGAAGCAAAAGCCAAGGGCATTGATGTGGACTGGCTGAACTCATTTCTAAATAACAACAACAAACAAACCGAATTGTCCCAAAGACGTGAGGTCACATGGACACGGGTGTTTGCAGCTCCTCTAATGCCTTGCAGCGCAGTTAAAACAAAATGCCTGGTGTCTGTGCACAGAAAAGGGTAGAAATTCAGGGGCAAAAAAGCCTTCCAGCTCTGCTCCTTAGAAGAAAGAATTTCCTTCGAGGTGCAGCCCCACAAACGTGCTGTACAAACACCGCGCAGGATCCCGCATTAGAGAAAACCAAATAATAGGTGCCTAAGGAAATAGCTGGGATTTAGGGAGCTTAAAGCCAGGCCCTGCTGTGATACAATAGCCTTATTAAGTGTGATATTTTATATACGATTTGGAGAGTTTGAAGGGTTTGGGCCGTGTTTGGGTAAGGATCAGTGGGATTTCGGGAGCTGTGACCTCATCCCGTGTTTGATGCTATCGGAGTTCAGCTGCTTCTACACAGCGAAGGGCTGAGAGGTTTGGCCAACTCCAGGCAGAGCCCAGAGCAGCCCTGGAAGCCTCAGTGTTTACCAGCCTGGAGTCTAGAATTGTTTTTTCGTGGGGGGAGATCAAGGCCACCCAAAGAGCTTTTCACAGTGCTCACCAAACCAATAAACCTTGGAGTTATGAGAGGCCACATCCCGGAGCTGCTGGCCAAGGATCAGCTCCGTGGCTCCCTTTGACTTTAAAGCAAATTGTGTGGCTAAAACCTCATGCACCTCTTGGGAAGCTTCGGGCTTCACCTACTCACCAAAGCCAAAGCATCTGGAAGAGAGGAAAAGGGGTCCTTGTGCCAGGAATGGGAATTTTCCCCAAAGGGATCAGGTCTTGCAAGCTCTGGACAGCTCTTGCTGCTCTTGCCCATAGAATCCCATAATCATAGAATGGGTTGGGTTGGAATGCACCTTAAAGATCATCTCATTCCAGCTCCCTACCGTGGTCAGGGACACCTTGCACTGGATATAACAAATCTCTTTGGATTCCTGATGTTTTCTTCTATGTGAAGGGATGGTTGGAGCAACAGGAAGCAGGGGAGGACATTGGGGTGGCCCCACTGCACATCTGACAGGTCTGTGTCGAACTCCACAAACTTGCATCCAAAATGCAATTGTCCATGAATGGTAGGAAGTGGGAAATAAATATGGATGGACTTACAAAGGTGAACCAACACTTCTATAAAGTTTTAATTTTACATAGAGGACACAAAACAAGACACAGAGCATGGGGAGTACCACAAAATGGGCACTTTCAAATGTCTGCCTTTGGGTGCCATTAATTCAGATGGCAAAGGACATTTTGGGAGTAGGTTTGAGATTTTCGACTGATCAGAGATTATGTGTGGAAAATTGTGCCTGGATTTGTTCTTGCTCATAAACTGCACATTTGGATATGAGACTGCTTGGCTTTAGGCTTGCTTACAAAGTTATCTTTCACCATTCATGTAAACACATTCTCCAGATCAAATCAGACTCGCCTAGAGGCTTAATCCAGAATAAATTTCCAAAACTTGTGACACCATAGCAGGACTCTGGAGCCATGGAAACAAATTCCTTTGAAATGTCTTAGTTTTTTTCTGTGTAAGAGCATCATATCACAATAAATTCTGCATAAAGCATCAGGCACATGGAAGAGAGGAGCTGGCCTGAGACCATGGGATGAGAACACGGTGCTATGGCTTTGCTTTTAGGTACTGCCACCATTCATTTTTTTCCCATGTCATCAGCCAGTGACATAACCACACTCAACACAGGAGTATCTTTATCACAAGAGATTTTCCTCACATGCTACTACTTGTCAGAGACCAGTGTGCATTAGGTACTAAATGCACTTGATTTTGGTCAAGTTAAATGCTCATGTAATGCCCTGGATGTTTATCATCTGTCCTGATGGGAATTTCTGTTATCAGATAGGTTAAGGGGGACTTTTGAGCATAGTAAAGAAAAAATAAATCAGGCTTTTCAAAGCATGACATATATCTGGTCTCTGGGCAGAATTTTGGATGTATTATCTCTAAAACCTCTCTTAATTCTCACTCAAGAAACTGTGCTTATGGGTATAAACCAATATGTGTTTTGAATCAAGAAATTACCAACAAACTTATCCATTTGGGAGGTCGTTCTGCTAAAAGAAGGTCCCTGAAACTGCACAAAGAATTTAAATACATTCCTTGAGGTTTGCTTAGGACAATGAATGACGGAGTCTTCGCTGACTTTGATGTCCATTGGGTCAGGCTGTAACAGCACAGCTAAGTTAAAGTGCCATTAATAAAATGTCCTTTCAGCCTGAAAATTAAATTAGCTGAGTCTGATACATTTTATATCCCTTGATGACCCAGCATGGCCAGAGCAAAGTGGGAATGCACAACCATCTGACGTACTTTGTCTTGGGAAGCTTCTCAGCTGACATGGGAAGCAAATGTTCCACAGTCCGGTGGGGTCTTTCTTGGGGCTGACTGGTTTATAGCTGGGGGAAAATAATCCTCAGCTGGTTTCAGTAGCTATTTGTTACCAACTTAAAGATCAGGTTCTTCAAGGTAAACTGAAAATGACAATTGGAAAATAAACATGAGCCACTTGGTGTGTGTCCTCTGTTGGGCTGAAATGTGACCCGTGTGGGGAGAGGTTAAGGGGTTAAATCGTGCTTTGGTCATTACAGCCCTCAAAAAAAAATCCTGGGTACACTCAGAGCTGTAATAGTGGGGTAGAGGCAGCTCTGAAACCCACGGTGCTGCTTCATGTGGCTCTCTAACGACATGTGATACCCACTTTCTTCAGTGTCATGGTTATCAACTGCTCAGGCTCACAAGAACTGACGTCAAAAAGTGTTGAGCCGCCGCTCTCTTCTTGCTCTGGTTGTCACTCTGAGCTCATAAGAAAAGCATCAGGCATGTTTACACATGGCAAAGTTATTAAGGGCCCTCACAGAGGGTTTTAAAGGCTGGAGTCTCACCTGGAAGATGGCTGGCTTGATCTTAGCCCTTTTCTTCTGGCTGGAATACCTTCCTCATAAAAACCAAAATGGGCCCCAGAGAACATTTATACTCCCCAGCCTCATCCCTCCCTCTGATTTAAACCAGCTCCTAGCAAGAGATTTAAGACCACCCTGAATGTAGCTGCTTGTCAGGCTGCTCATTTAGGGTCAGAAAGCAGCAAAGCATTTCAGCATGTGCCCAAAGTCTGGGCACCTGCTCAGTCCTCTTGTCTACTGACTCTGAGATACTCCTGTTTGACAAAAATAAAGCCCTTCCCCAAGACTGACGTTTAAAAATATATTTTTTGCAAAAACAGAGTCTAAAAATGGATTCGTGACAGAAGTTGAACTTCAGATGTTCTTTATGAGATTTTTAGCCATGGGTTTAGGGAAGAAAAAGTCTCATCTCACAGCACACGTTATTTTTCTTCTTCAAGAGAAAAAAATCTTGCTTGGAAATCAGTAAAGAGAAATAATTTATTGAAGGATAATGCGCAGTGGTGCTCCTGGGACCTGAGTCATCCCTGCTAACAGACAGACAGAGACAAAGTATTGATTGCTGGTCCCAAGTGGGGCACTTGGAGCAAGCTCTTGAAATGCCTGTAAAACTTCTGCTTGCTGTGGTTGTATTTCTTCTGGAATACTGGATATCTCCTTCTTTCAGCTGTGCTTTAGAGGCCTTATTTTTCCTGACAAGTACCCCGAAATGCAAGAATTCAACAAGTTAAAATGACAGATGCTTATGTTCTCAAGATATACCATTTGACCAGAAATAATATTTTCCAGTTGTCGTGATCTCTCCAAAACTGCGCTTTTTGGCAACAAATTTATTTCCCAAGAAAACATTGCCTTGCTCTGGTCATTAGCTACTGGTGGTCAAATTTAATATTTTGCACATGAACCCTCTCCTTTTCAAGGAGAAGCCACTGGATCTTGGAAAGCATAATCAAGCTGGCAGCATTTAGTGTAGGATAAGTTAATAGAGGTTTGAATAAGTCATGCTGAGCTTGTTTGTGATGAATGGTGAAATAGAGACTTTCAGAAGTAGTAAAATATGCATTTAGAGTGTAATTGCATTATTTTAATGTAGCATTGACTCTGTCATATTGTCAGACCCTTTGCATCCTCAGTTTTCCTTTAAGTGTGTGTTGCTCGTGTCTGGAGCTGTTCAGAGCACTTGTAAGTGAGCACCAGGGTAGATGATGAGCAACCAAAATTAGTCTTGGTGTTTGTTTTGTGCACTGTGTTATTCTTTCCCTCCATACTTAGCAAGGTGAGGGACCACATAAGAACTTGTCAGAAGAGCAACACACTCGTGCCCTTCTGTATCTCCCCTGTTATATGTGCTACAATAAAAGTTTGCATCCATGAATTCATTTAAAATCATTTCAGGTTCTTTACTGCTCACTTCCAGGAGGACACACCATGGTCTTCAAGGTCAAAACTTCACTTTATCCTTACCTTTCCCAGCACCAAAAAAGAGCAATGTGGATTAGCAGGGAAATTAGCCCACTCAGAATCAGGTTATTTAGCTTCAAGCTGCGACTTTGTCACTAATTTACAGAGCAACTGCTGAACTTATTTTCCCCTCATTTTGGCTGTCTGCAAAATGGTTCTTTTTTTCCTTGCTTGTTGGTCTATTTAAGGAACATGCATTGTAAGATCTCCTTCTCAAAGGGAATTTTGCTATTTTAAGTACAAGCTTTGTCTTCCAGACCCGTTGATTTCTCACTGCAAACAGGCCAATTGCTTGTCACAGCCTGGGCCGCTTTATCAGCAGGATGATCAATGGTCTCACCACAAGTTAAAGGCAACAGGCAGGAAAGTTTCTCCTACAAGACTGTGGAGTTTGACTCTGCTACTGCCCCATGTGGATAAGCCATTAAAGGGAAGGCAACAGCCCTGCACTCTCCATCAGCACATTGCCACACCAAATTACTCACATTCAGCAAACCTTCTTTGGAAGATCTGATCTCAGTATTTCTCAAGACCAACATGAGCTTTCCTGAGTGTTTGGAAGATGCATCTTTCCCCCATGGCGAAGGAGAATGAAGCAACCAGTATCTGGAGAGTCAAAAGGAGAGATTAGACAACAGCAGCACATCTTGGAAATCATCCAGTGTGCTCATTATTGCAAACTTTTTTCGAGTGAAGAGGTACATAAATAAGAAAGGCCAGTTTTCAAGTGGAGGAGTAGGTTTCTCTGTAACAATATAAAAATGAAGTGTGGTACGTGACCTTTTCAAAATGCATCCAAACTTCCTCTGGTCCCCCTGGGCTATCCCATATCTGTGTGGTTCACATTACCCAGGGCTCTGCTCCCAGAAATACTTGCTTCAGACAGGCAGGGATTGTTAACTCCCCTCTCCTCAGGGTGACTCCTTTCAGAGGTTCCAACCAGGCTCCTTTTCAGTCCTGCCACTGTCTTTCCTCGCACAACTGTTTAAAATATACTGTTTTCCTTTTTCAGGTCGAGGAGGGGGTTGTATATTTAAATTTCTCACGCCTGTTAAAGCTGGGGAAGGTCTCATTACAAAGTCAATACTCGGGAATGGAAAACATCTCATAAAGTTTCAAGCAAATTCTGGCCATATTTAGAAGGCAGTGGGTGACTTTGCTCCACATCCATAAACTACATGTTAATAGAAAGGGGTTGCTACATCTCAAGCCTGCCTTGGCTGTGATTGTAGATAAGTCTGGGCCCAGAGAGGAGCCGGGGATTGGTTTGGGTTGCACGTTTTCCCCTCTGACCTCTGACACGGCCAACATACGATAACAAGCATGAGGGAGCTCCCAGAGGGACGGTGCTCGGGGTCGCCGTGGATTAGAGTTCTCAAGCATGACTCCTTCCAAAGGAAGAGCTCCAAGCAAGAGGCAAACCCACCTATTAAGGGCCTTGAAGGATTTTCCAATCCCACCTTTGTGGAGCTACTCGCTGCACAACCACCCAAACTGTGCTTTGACAGAAGATCAAGTTTGCTATTTAAAGATCAGCAGCAGTGGAGAAAGGCTGAGAGCTGTTTGTTTCACTTTGTCCTCTCACTCAAGGCGGATTTTTTTTTTTTTTTTGCTAATGTTTCAGGAATGTTTCCTTATCAGGATTATAAAAAATAAATATAGCTAGCACTTTGGCAGTCAAAAAGAACAATATAGATTAGAAAATGATTTAGTGCCCTTATTTCATTAACTAACCTAGATTGCCTGATCTTAGGAGCAATTATCCATGTGAGTAATTCTCTTATGTGAAGATCTTTGTTGAAATCAGTGGAAATGTTTGTGGAAGCAAAGTCACATATCTACAGATTCAGGCCTTAATTTCCTTGTGTTGAATTTAATAACAGATTGTTTCCCTTATAACTTATTTTTTCAGTGAAAAGCAGTTCTCCTCCTCAGAGGATAAATGGAAATACTGCATTTTGATGAAAATTCTCTGTATCCCTTAACTAAATGTTAACATAAAGAGTTTGTTACATGTAGGTCCCCTGCCAGACTTAACTGTAATTATAAGCAATTCTCAGTAGATCTATAACTAAGCTTATATGTGACTCCTCTTGACCATTTTCATAAGCTTTTAGGTCTCCATAGGTCCAAAGGACTTTCACCAGTTCTCCCCAGTCATTTATAGGGTGATAACACGGCAGGTTGGTAGCCTATAAATGCAGAAAACCAATAAAAAATTTGCAAAACAAACTGCTGAAATACACACAAAGCTAAAACCAAACAGATGAAAGCTGCATAATTACCAGATTAATGAAACAAATCACCCAAGGCACTGTATTTACCCATGAGATACAGGAAATTTCTACAAACCCACTGGAGACACCACTGTTGCTACTGACATAATTTAGATTCTGCTTGGATGACAGACAGGTACACAACCCCTGGGTTTATAGGTCCAAACATCATAAAGATGTGAATTCTGGTGCTCTGGGTTTTCCACCACTGCATTAGTGGATAACACCACAGTAGCTCCTCTGAAATGTGCCCTCTGACACTGGAAAGGGGAGGAATATGCTTTATATTATGAACCAGGGTGTCATGTCATGAGCTTCATGTTTCATAAAGGCTTCCAGAAACTTGGGCTCGTTACCCAGTACTGCTCTATGACAATTTATTAACACTTCTAGGCATGACTGCTTAAGGCAAAACAGAAATGAGAAGCATGACCCCTCTCACTAACAATATCCGTGCTCGGATACCAAGCTGATGATTTCAGTACAGCCCCTCTATGCAGAATTCTGGGAGACTTCAGCTTAAAGAAAGAAAAACAAATTTAAAAGTCACGTAACAATAAAAGGAGGTTAAACAGGATTATTATAAGGTCCCACCTGACTTGGAAATGTATAAGTGTATGTATGTTCTTGTATAATTTTAGAATTTTTGTGAAGTCTAAAGGCACATTTTCAGATAAGTGCTATGAACACTTGGCAGGCCTGTTTTAAACATGCTGTAAGATTTTTGGACATAGCCTGTATTTATAAACCACAAAAAAATACATTCTATCTCTTGTTTTGTCTCAACATTAATGGTTAGCTACATTGAGAATGTTCAGAAGAAATTCCAGCCATGTTTTGGAGGATAGATCTGGGAGTAGCACATTCACCTCGCTGTGGGACAACTTTTTACTGAGATTACTTTAAGTTTTCTCTGGTTGAAAGCAACGAGAATCACCTGAGAATTGACAGCAGCTCCTATTTAAACAGCAAAGCTCTGGTTCAAAACCTTCTCTGTCCCAGCGTGGCAGAGTAATACAGATGCCTTTGGGGCTCTCCAGCATTTTCACAGAGAAACTATTAACTTGGATCCAAATCTGTGTTTGGCCAGACATTTCAAATCCACAGAGAAAAGATCTGAAAAGCTTTATCTGAGCCTGATAGCCATCACAGCTAAAGCATGGCTTGACTCCTGATTTACATCATTGCAGAGGAAAGCAGAACCAGTCCCGTTGTGCTGATGAAGTTCTAGCAAAGTGAAACTAAATAAATCCTTGCGATGCCGTCAGTTGTTTGTTTGCTTGTTGTCCCATGACATCAGTCGAATGCCCAGTTTATCTTTAACTTGAATTGGATCCTTGTCAGGGTTTGCCAGAGTTGTGCCAAAGGCATGTAGCAAAACCACATAAAATTCATCCAGTTTGATGTTTTCTTTGTAAACGCTCTAAAATGGGCTTGACTCTGTCCCAGAGGATCATTAAAGTTCCTGAACTTTCTGGGGCAAGCGCGACCAAGTTCAAAGCGAATCTGGGGTTGATTTATGGTTCTGATTGGAGACCAAGGAAAAGTCAAATTTACAGTCTGAGTTTTATGTTGAGTTTCTTGTGCGCTTTCAGTCTGAAACTTGAAGCAAACATCAGGGGGTTGGAAGCCCACGAACACTGAAACCATTGCTGGTACGACTCTCAGCTGGTGAAAGCTGGCACAGCCCAGCGGGCTCCCTGGCAGCTCACGCAGGCTGAGGACTTTGCTCCGGTGCCAAACGAAGCAGCTTTCTGTTATAAGTGTTTAAAAGATTAATAAAGTGACACTGGAACAAGGCTAAATAGTTTCTTTAGAGATAAGCTGGGTTTTTATAGGAGTTGGGCTGCTAGAACCCAAGCTCCCGACCACTCCAAGCGTTTTGAAGCATCCCAGGATGAAGCAAAAAAAGCGTTAATTACTACCAGAATCACAGCCATGAGAAAGTGGTGCCTGGTTAAAGGGTTGCAACAACTCTGAAAATCCTGGAATGTTTTGGGAACACCATGTCACCATTCTGAGGGGAAGATGCCAAATGTGTAGGACATAGCAGGCGACTCGGGAAGTAGGTGTTTTGCCGTTGTCACTTTTTATGGATGGCGGTCCTGGAGAACAATGGCTCCAGCAGGAGCCATTGGGAGGGGAGCCAAGTGGAAATATCACATCACAGCCAGTGTTTGCTGTTAGTCTGAAGCCTCAGTGCCTTGCCATGACTTCATGGACAGAAAGTGCATGTAACAAAAGAACAATGCACTTTGAGCTTGGAAGAGTGATCCTTGTTTGAATGGATAACAGTTCTTGTTGGACAATGAACTCCTTGTAAGATCATGGAAAAACCATTGTTGAAGGTCTGGAATACCTTTCTGCTGCCAACCCTGGCCCAGATAATTGTAGATTTTATTTCAAAGTGTTTCTGAGGGTTTGAATGTTTAGCTTGTTTCAGCAGGAATCACCCCTGTGTCAATGGCTTTCTGTTAATCCTGATCTTTGCTTCGCTCCATATATCCTGGGATGAGTTAATTCCAAGACGATGAGCTTGAATCAGTGTTTTTCTTGGAAAAAAATGTTCCAAATAGCCAGCATTTCCCCTGCCACGAGTGCAGTTGTTCAGCACAATGAGGAAGTCTGTTTGAAGGAACCGTCTGCTCATACAGGATTGTCCCGGGGGAAAGACAACCATGGCTCAAGCCCAGGAGTGAACTCACTCCCAGGATTGCTCAGCATCGAGGCCACACGTGAATGGGTTGTCACAGCCTACAAAGAGTCATTGTATAAAACCATCCAAGTCATCCTGGGCTCGGACAAGTCAGGTGAGTAAATAAAGGATCTGTCACACCTGAGGCTGAGAGCTCAGTCCTTGCTTCGAGTTGAAGAGTCCTGAGATCTCTTCACTCCTGGATTTGTTTGTGTAGCACAGTGAAATACAAGAAGAGGGTTTCCAAGTTGTGGCTTAATAAAGACTCCAGTCAGTGGTAAGAGTGATTTTAATCCTTTTTTTTCATTTCTTTTCCTTTAAAAAACTCCTTCCAAGACTGACACAACTTTTGGAGTTGTGAAAAATCTCCCTAGGCAATCCTGCTCACTAGTAGGAAAGGACAACTAGGAGCAACAACTTTTCTGGGAGACTCACAGTTCAGATGTAGATGGACCCTCACAACCCACATCAGCATTTCCCTGGTGTTTTTACAAGACACATGAGCTTGACCTATGGCTGGGAGCAGGTGATGAGCTAAAAGGAAACAAATCCCATTGGTTTTACTTTCTCCAGGAAACCCATTCACTGCTGCAGGTTTCAAGAGTTCCTGTGGATATGCACGTCCTTCTGCATCATCTCCATCAGCTCCCAGCATTTAAATTAAGGCTGCCAAAACTCCTGTAATTCCCCCAGGCTTCTGCCATGCACTAAAAATTTGTGTGGGGAAGGAGGAACAGGAGCAAAGGGAGGCACTCAATAAAGTCAAACGTGGATCAGTGCCCAGCCGTGGTTATCAGGCAGATACGGTGCCTGCTGACAGCAAACCTGCAAAGGTTGGGCTTTTCAACACTTCTTGTTAACAGGAGGTGTGATTTGGTTTGGATACTGAGGGGCAAGAAATTGCAGTATCCAAAGTGATTTTGTGCAGACAAACTCAGGACTTTCACTACGAGACATGATGCAAGTGAAAAGCATTTTACCTGTGCCATGCAGGGAAGGAAAATGAAATATTGGACATTAAAAGCAATGCGTCATTTGAGCTCTGTTAAATGGGTTGGACTGTGAACACATCCAAACAAAAAATTCGTTAGTGCTTTTTTACTAGAGCAAATTTTGGCTTTTTCTTTAACACTTTGGTGTTTTTAATCACCTTTTTAACTTTTTGATGGAGCTGTAGAGACCTTTTGACAGTTAGAGACTAAAGTCACACGGCTGAATTGCTGTATTATTTTGGGCACAGCATGACCCTCACACAGCCATGTGGCTTCCAGGAGCAGGAGAAACACATCCAGCCCAGATGACATCGTGGACAGGTTTGCCCACAGCCATCTGTGTAAATAGAGGGACCTCCTGTCCTAGATCCAGATGTGTCTTTTCCAGATGTGACTGTGACCTTCTGCTCTTAGCCACCTACTCCGTGGAGGCTGCTGTCCTTTTCCCAACCCAATGTCCAGCAAAGTCACCAGAGTTCTCCAAACCACCCATTTTTAAATAACCTCTTATCATTAGATTGAAATAATCTCCTGATATGGATTTGGGAGAGCCCATATGGCCACCACTGACAGCAGATAGATGTGGGAGAGAAGGAAAGTTGAGAGAACCCCAGTATTTGCAGGAATGAGAGTAGGTCACCAGCTGCAGAACTATTCTCACATAGTTCTGCCTTGAACCTCACACATGACCCCCAAAAATCAGCAAAATTTGTCTTTTATAGAATTAAACATCATTTCTAAACATGAAACACTCTTCTTGCATTGAGCTGAATGGTTGGTTAATTCTCAGTCTCCAAATATAATACAAATCACTCGAGCTATTTGGCATGAGTCATGGCTTGATTAATATTTTTGGCATTTTTAGTGGGACTCTTAAATAATAGAAGTGGCATCTGAATGGAAAGTGGAATAGGCCAGTGACAGGAACAGTGATTTTAAGGATTTGGAGAATTAGCAAAAGCCTCCAAAATGTCAGAATATGTTAAAAATTTGAAACCAGTTGAGGTCTTATTTTTAAAACTGTGTCAGAATTGATTTGTCCTTCATTTGGTTTTTTCTCTCCAGTGCTGCCACTCCAGGTTAGGCAGACAATAAAGTTTCAAGTCAACTCAGAACCCACATCTCCTTGCCTCCATTTCCACGCAGCTCTGAGAAGTTCAGGTGTGTTTCTCCCAGAGCAGTTTATGATGCTTGACATTGTTACATCATCATTAAAAATCTCCCTCTTAACTGATGTGAAAAACACATTTTGAAGCTTTCTAGGCCCTTTACTTTGTCTGCTCTGTGGATATACAGTGGACTGTCCTCCCTCCCAGGCAATGATGGTGTAACTGGATCCAAAGAAAATTCTTCAAACTTTATTGGCCACGGAAAACTAAAGTCAATTGGTTAAAAGAAAAGTGTTTATTATGTTTACTCTGGCACCCAAACCATGCAGAATTATTAATCATTAAGATCCAGATACGTAAATTTGCCTTTTTTTTTTTTTCCTAAGCAGGGCTCTGCCAACTCATTAAACATCATTAAGCTGAAAAAAGCCTCAGCAAGAATGTTTTTTCCTCGTCTTTTAAAGTTATTTTCCGTTATCCCACTGCACTTGCTGCACTCCATCAAAATAGTCACCACTATATTCCTGAGGGCCTGGAGAGGGTAGAAACACTTCTTCCTCTCGTCCTGTGTAATTTCTGGGGGGTCCTGAAGATGGACATGAGGGTGCCCACCAGTTTCCACTGATCTCACCTTGAGGTGAATCAGGCTGAAGCCATGGAAAAGTGTGACTTTTTCTCCTTTGCCCCCCTTTTATAAAGTGAATTAGGACCAATGAGGTTCCTTCATTCACAGGGTGTATGAAAGGAAATAAATTCACAGATTCAACACTAATGAATCATTCTCCTTTCACTGGGTCTCCATTTTCTACTGAAATGTTTTCTCTTGAGAGCAATAGCAGAGGTTTTGTAGGGAAACAGCCTCTCTCAACCCCACCAGCAATCAGAGACTTGTTGCACTTCCAGTTCTGGCACATGCTCCCTCTGAGTGGCCCCTGGTTATCCTTCAAGCTGGATGGTTTAGTGCATTATAGTCCTAGTAACAGAAGATTGGCACAATTCCTCAAGCTCTGTTTTAATAATGACAATATAACTGCTGAAACAATATTTTTATTCCACTGACGTATGTAAAATGCACTGGCCAGGGCTGCCAGGAGCCCTTTCCCAGCTGATGCCTCTAAGAAAGAGCTGAAATCACCTGATATGCAGGCTCGTGCCTCCTTCAGGTTTTGCCTTCACCAAGGAGATCATCCTCCCTTTGAATGTGTGAGGCAGGAGCAGAGAAATTACAGAGCCCGATATGAACTAAACTAATTATGACCTGACCCTTGTGGTAACTCTACTTTTGGTGATGTGTTCACATTGCTGTGAAATATGGAGGTGCTCCAGTGGCCTTAGACAGCTTCACTCACATAATGGGAGAAGTTCAGTCCAAAGAGCACAGGATCATTCATCTACATAAAGGTGGCCCAGTTTTGGCTTTGGACTCCCTTTCTTGATATTCAGAGCATGTCATGATTTTATACTGAAATTAAAACATCTTGGATAACATTGCCTTTGGATAAATGCTGATCCTGATACACGATGCAGAAAAGAACAAGATCCCTTTCCCTTCCCTTCCCTTCCCTTCCCTTCCCTTCCCTTCCCTTCCCTTCCCTGTGCAGAATGAGTGTGGGTGTGACAACTCCACAGGTCAGATTTGAGATATTTTATCAGTCGTTTCACTCAGACCTGGCTAAATCCAACCTGCACTCACTGGATGAGCCAAGAGACATCACCAAATACAAATGCAACAAATTCACCTTCCCAAAGATGTGTCCCCCATGGTGGTGACCAGCAATTGCACCTCCACGCTGACATAACTGGTCCTGACAGCGCCTTGTAAGGACATAATTCAGTGGTATATTAGACAACTTACAAAAAAAGTTAAACCGTGACCTTTCCTTCCTCCCCCCCCTCCCTTTTCCCTGAGGGGGAGGCTGTAAGGCTGTATCTGGGAATTAGAAAGCAACATGGGTGGTGACCCCCTGGTGCCAGGACTGTCATGAGGAATAAAACATATGTTGTGTCTTTGCATGTTGGGAGGTCCCAGCTCTGAACACCCAACAACTGTTTTCCAGCCTGCACAGCTTATTGTGCCCAGGAGAACCATTCAGGAAGCAAGAAATGCCTGGGGAGCACAACCAAGAGGGGCTGACCTATTCATTTGTTTTCAAATGCAAAGCCAACCAGGCCATTGTGATGTGCCACCAACCCCAGGTTTGCAACCTTCCAAAAAATCATTCCAAACACAGACAGCAGCTGTGCTGTGACAAAATTCACAGTTCTACCAGCTGGGAGCCCACTCCATCAGCAGCCAGTGATATCCTTTCCTCAGATAACTGGGAAAACCAAGGGCCATGGCTGAGGTTGGAATAATTTTCTGGACAGAAGGATGTGGATGAGGAGCAATCCACTCACAGCTCTGGGCATGGTCGCACATTGCCTGGGGCAGGAGCTGAGCTCCTCCAGCAGCCAGTGCCTGCACGTGGTAGAGTATCAGGCAGCTGTTTGAGATCTTGCAGAAGAGACACGAGTAGGCATCTCCCCCCACTTTCCACCATCCATCACTGAGCTTTCCTGGCCACTCGCATTTTTGTTCTCTAATTAAAGCTTCTGTCAGGTACTTTTAAATTATAGCCCCGATTACGGACTTCAGATCAAAATTCTGCAGGCTTTGGAACCTGCCATTTTATTTAATTACTTGCAGTAAATTATTTTGACACCCTCAATTAACAATGTCCGTCACCTCAGCCCGGCGACGATGAGTGCGAGGAATTTGCCATTTGATCTGTTTTGTCTGGTGGAAGGGTGCAGAGAGAAGAAATACCACCCTAGTGAGAATTTTAATAGGTTCCATGATAAAAAATAGAAAATATTAATAATTGCCTTAAGTCTATTAAAATTTTTTTGCTAAAGTCTAGGGTGTGTTTTGACTGGATAAAACTGTTGCCTCACAGAAGTGGAACTCTGATGGAGGGATGGGATGGTTCTTCCTGAGTGTGATGATAAGACCAGTCACTCAGAAGCAGAATTGATCCCTGTGAAGCTCATTTAGGTGTTAAAATATTTATTCATATATAACAGTGTTTGGTCAGGTCCCCAGTGCATCCAGGACGTGGTCTCTGAACATCCCAAAGGAAGACGTGTGTGGATCATCCTGTGAACTTAATGCTTTGCTGTTTCACTGGTCAGAGCAATATTAAACTCCAGCATTCTCAGTCACTTTAACAACCTTGTGGGTGTTGATGGAGCTAATTAGCCATGTTCTTTAATTTATTAAAATCATAAATATTTCACTTCAAGGGTTTTTTTGGTGGGGAGGGAGAAGAAGGGGGTGGGAAGGTTAAAGGGAGACAACTGCATGAAATTCTTTGGCTGATTAAACGTTCCATAAGATACAGCAATATTTTACCTCTCTTAAGTGATTCAGTGGCACATCAGACTTGGCATCTCATTCTTTGCCCTGTTTATTTTTAATTATGACTATTATTTTATTTACCATGGATAACATTAGGCTGTGGTATGGTTGGCTGGAAAAGCCAAAGAGCACAAAATCATTTTGGTGTCAGAAGCTTAAATAAAGGGCAAAGAAGCAGCAAAGCCATAAACTAGATGGAGTTAGAAAGATGTAATATATTGCTCTACTGTGAAAGCTCTAGAAGAATTTTTAGTACAATATGTGCAGAGACTTGTGGGTTTTTTTGAGAAGTAACCTGATATCCAAACCTTACTTCTAACAAACAAATCTGCATATCAGCATCTGATACCTTAAATAGATCATTCAGACTTGGAAAAATTCTAGTCCTGCTGTGCCATTGTCAACTCAAAAAAGCTTCATGTTTCTCATGTAAAATTCATATTGTGGCCATTGCAGATTTCTCTAAGTAAAGGGCAATGAAGGATTCCAAATCCTGCTATGGAAAGAAAATGATTTTCCACCCCTTGCCGCAGCTACTGAAAGTTTAAGAGACTAATTAATCTGTGATTTTAGTTCTTGTTTTCTGTGGATGTTTTCTGTGCCCATGGTCATGTGGAGAACGTAGGTTCTCCGTGGGCAGCCATAAATGTAGTTCATGCTGCCTGGGTTGATCTGGTGTGTGACTCGAAGCTGCCAGGAACAGCTCAGTGCGCCTCAGTTTCCCTGTGCACAGTGGAGATGGATCCTTATCTTCTGGGGTGGGGTGGGAGAAAAGGGAGCATTTGGGAAAGGCAAAGATTGTGGGGCGCTCAGCTCAGGTGTCGTGGTGCCTTTTATCAGCTGCAAAAGCCCGCGGCTATTGTAAATCATAAAGGAGGAGGATGAGAGGAGGAACTGATCCTGGAATGTGAGAGGTGAGATAAAATAAACGGAAAACACCAGGGCTGAAATCCCAGCTCATTCCTGCCCAGCCCTGGCTGAACCCGGGGATGCGATTTCCCTCAGCAGCACATAAAGGGGCGGACAAAACGATGCTAAAATACCTGGGATTACCTGTCCTCCTCTCTCCTTTCCAAATATCCCCTCCCTCCACCCCCAGCGTGGGAGATGCCGGAGATACACGGCCCATTGTCGGGGGATGCCTCGGTAGATGCAATCTGTTCCTCATTGTCCGGTAATAGCTTGATTATCTGGGGGGAGAAAATGCAGAGTGGTTGTGCCCAACGAACCATGAAATTGCCACTGCTCCGAGGAACCATTTATCACCAGCCCTTTAGAGACAGCAGGGCCAGAGGCTCGGTGGGAGACGTGGGGCAGGTATTCACCCAGAGCCGGGATGCTGGAATGCACTAGGGATGGTCCCGGGCTGAACTTTTCAAGGAACAAGTGAACCCTGGAAGACGATGAACAGGAAGACAGACCTTCCTGGGGAATTGAGAGCACTGCAATGCCGGGAGATAAATGGCTGCAAAGCCTGAAGAACACATTAGGAGGAACATGGCTGAGGCTTTTTTTTTTTCCTTCTTCTTCAGCAGAGAGGAAATTTGGGCAAACCCATTAAGCTCTAATTCCACTGGGCTCAGCCCATGTATTTTGTGTCAAATCCATGGTTAAAATGTGAGTGAGCAACTCCTAGAACTGTCCAAGGAATCTGGACACAGACAGGCCTCCCTGGGGTGGATTCCTCTTTTAATGACCCTGGCCCCAAGCTTAGGAACTAATTTATAAGCTAAATCTAATTCCTTCTTGGAAGCTGCTGCCCAAATCTGTTCCTGCCAGGAGTTCCCACAGAGCTGAGCTAAGGACGGGATACTTCCCCACTCGCCAAGCTGTGAGGAGTGAGACACCCCACTGGGTCAGGTATTCATCCCAAAATCCTGAACCTTATCTCAAAGTTTTTGCTGTCATCATTAGATGAGAAGCAGAAATTCAGTTTTGCTCTGCAAAAATGATTCCAGGAGCTCCAACGGGGGCAGGGACACGGTCTTATCAAATAAATAAATATATTTGCACCTCGGAAGATAAGAAGTGCGAATTTCAGCTGAATTTTCCTTAAAAGCCCAAATCCATCCCAAGTCAACCGAGTTTCCCACTGCTGATGGCAAGGGCTGATGTTTTGTCTGATGCTTGTCAACTGGGCCAGCCCAGCAGGAGCTTGGTGAGCTGGATAAATCGGGAGAGCTGAAATTGAGGGAGGGAGGGGGGACAAAAGGCACTGCAAATAAATAAGGAGAGTGGGTTTTGTGAGCTCCTCCCTTCCAGCTCCAATCCAGGAGTTACGAAACTTGATACAGGGAATCCTATGGGGGCCTTAGAGGAAAGGAATTTACTCCCACCCATCCTGGGTTCAGCCTAACTCCTCATTTTTTTGTTATTTGAGCCCATGGCCTGGAAAAGTGTCTGCAGATTTCTGCCCAGAGTCCCGTCCCACCCCAAGCCTGTGCTCCTCTGTCCCTCTTGCACAAAGGCCACCTGCAACACAGAGGCTCCCAGGGCTCCGACCCTGGAGCATCCCCACACAGCCTCACGCGCGGGGGCAAAAATCTGCTGTCGGCAGGAATTTCCTCCTGGGTGTATAAACACCACAGACACAGGGATCCTGTGCAAGGAGCCCTTCTGCTCAGATATCACTGACAGTGATAAAAGTTTTCTCCACACCACATTATTTACTGAAATAAAAGTCCCCAGGGCTGGAGGTAGCTTTTCCTCACCGGAGAATTTGAAAGAGCTGGGACACTCCTTTGAATTCTGCTATTTATCCAAAGCACTGGTATGTTTTGCCCTATTAAATGAATGGTTGTTGCCAAATCTCTGGCCAGATTATAACAGTCTCTTCTGATGAGTGTTTTATTAACTGGAGAAATTATGAGATTTTATGGTAATTCCAAATCTTGTGACTGTTTGTTGAGTAAATCAGAATTTACAAGACTTGGAGCCCATTTATCCAGTTTCCATCATTCCAAATTGTCACTGGGTGGATTTTACCCAGGGAGAAGTGTAAGATAAATGCCTTAATTTCTCCTTAGCTGTTCAGTCCATGGTGTTACATTTGTACTGCAGCCTGTTGCTGTGTGATGAGGACGTATTGTAGTCTCAGAATATAAGAATACTGTCCTCTGTTGATCAGAAAGGAAACAACTGCTGCTCGTGCTCATGGCAAAAAAATTCCCACTAAAGTCTCACTGAGAAAATCAACCTGGTTTTCATAACTCCCCTTCATGGCTATTTGGATATCTTCAAAAATCTATGTATGCTGGGGTTTGAGGGCTTCTAGATCATTAATGTAAATCACATATCACACCTACTTGTGTGTTTTGGCAAAAATAGTGATACATGGGATTGATCCAGAGCTCTCCAGTTATTAATAGTTCAGACTTTAGTGGGCAGACAAAGAAATGCCCCACACCCTGAAAATAATATCTGACTGATGCTGCATAGAAGAGTGTACTAAAGTGAAAAGGGAGGTGAAATGAGTCAAAATTAGCAAAGAAAGTGCATGTTGAAAAATCCAGCGTTTGGATGACACAGGGGCTATGCCTGGCAATAGTTTGCATTAAACACAGCATCTCTCAGCTCTTCTCTCTGCACCCCCCCACTCCAACAGCTCCCTCTCCTCTTGATGAGAAAGAAACCCAAATGCAGATGAATTTTCTGGGAAAAGAGGCATGAGCAGCTGAGTCAATAGTTTTGTGTTATCTCCTCGACCTGTCACACTACACACGGGGCTCTGGGAGGGGGTGGGAGCCCCAGCAGGGATGCTGGGATGAGGGGGAGCTCCTGCTGCATCATCCCCAAAACCAGCAGCAGCCTGATCCCTGCCAGCATAAGGGCAGCACTCTGAAGTGCTCTCTAATTAGTGGGAGTTAATTAGCAGTGTAACAGTACTTGACACCCACCCTCAGGCTCATCACCAGCAAGTAAATGTTGCTCCAAAGCAGGGCAACTTTTAATGCAGCAGAACGTGTTGTGTCCACGCCAGAGGGGGCTCACTGGGGGGCTTTGCCCTGTGCCCATTCCAGCTGATTTCATGTCTCCCTTTTCCAGCCTGCTGCCAGTGATGCTCCAGGACAGGGAGCCACGGGCTGTGTGCCCAAGAGCTGCTGCCTGGAGCTGGGGGAGGAATCCAGCTGGATCTCAGCTCCTCACCCTCAGGACAGCAGGAGGAGAGGTGTGTGCACAGGAGGATGATGAACTCACTGCTCCACGGGGGTCAGAGCAGAGAAACACATGGTCCTTTCTGCCTTCTCCAAATTTCAGCTCCAGGCATGCAGGGGCTACACCTATTTACTTTAGCCCCAGGGTTGTCCTCTCAGGGTGTTTCTCAGCACTCACTTGCGATGATCTTGTTGTCAGAACTGTAGTGCAGCTGAATTGCTGCCCAAATCCTCAAAAAGAGCAGGCAAACTGAGATTTGAAAGGAAACTTTTGTGTTGTTTTCCTTCATCACCTGATGTCATGGCATCACATTTTGTTCTGCAAACATAAAAGGCAGTGACTTGAAAAATAAAATCAAATAAAAGCTGGGATTCTCATCACAGGCAAGAGCTGCAGCTTTAAGGCAGGGGCCATATGTTGCAGGACTCGCTAATTAAATCATGCCAATTAGCCACACAGCACTCTGAGGTTCAGCAGCTCCAGGGTTCAAAGACCTTTGCGTCTCAGGATTTTGGGTTTGCACAAGCTGAGCCTTGCAAGACTCTGACCCAAATCCCAGTTCAGCTTTCAGGCACTACTAGGCATGAACATGCTGAGGGTGTGTTTTTAATTTCGCTTTCATGTCCCTGAGTATAATTAAACATCCCTGGAAGTGTTCAAGGCCAGGTTGGACAGGGCTTGGAGCAACCTGGTCTGGTAAAAGGTGTCCCTGCCCGTGACAGGGGGTGGAACAAGATGAGCTTTAAGGCTTCTTCCCACTCAAACTATTCTATGATTTTATGATCACTCACAATTTCACCTGCTTGGTATTTTCTTCATCATACCCTCCTATGTTAGGCTCAGGCTGAGCTGGTCACAGCTCTTCACCCTTGGGACATTATGTTTTACCTGGATGTGACAAGGAAGGTGATGACACCATCACTTAACGCTCTCTAGTCGAGTCTTGCTCTAAATTAGTCACTTGAAAGCAACAGCCCAGCAGTCAGCTGGCAAGAAACTCTGGGACAAAAATTTTCCATGTGCTATTTTTAATATGAAATGGGTCTGAAAGCAAAGACTGGGACGGGCTTTTGTAGCAAAGAAGGAGGTTCAGATGCCAACTGTCCCTATTTAGGAAGGATAGTTTCTATTTTCTTTTAAAAGCAAAATATCTCTTATTTTTCCATTCTGTCCTTCTTTGAAAGCTCTCACGGTCCAAAATATGTCAATGGACTTTAAAGGTGTGTCGCTATTTCTCTCTCCTAAAAGTGCCTATTTATAGCTCCAAAAATGCCACGAGCAAGCCTGGAAGAGGGCACAAATAAGGGTTTTGCTTTCTAGCACAGGAATTGCAGAATAAAACAAGGATGTCATGGAGTAGACTGTGGGTGGATCTTGCCACGATGCTACACAAAACACCCAGAAACCACAAACTTCTTAAATCAATTGGCCACTAAACAAATCAAAGCAAAGTGACTCAGACAGGCACAAAATTCCCATTAAATGTATGAAAACTGAAAGAGTGTGAAGGTCAGAGAGCCTCCACGGCTCCATGTGGGAGCAGCCAACCTTCTCTACACAGACATTGGTGCAAATTTCCCAGGAAGGCTTGTGAGTGAAGAGAAACCACTGAAATGTCTCTTATTGGTTCAGTTTGCCCGCGTCAGCTCTGGGCTCTCTGTCTCTCTGACCCCAAAGCATGGGAGAATCTTTCCACCTCCTCCTAACAAGCAAGGAAATGACTCTTTTACCAGCTAAAAGCAACTTTTCCAGTTTGCTGTAAACACCGGTTTGGGTGTCCACCCACTGAAATGTGAAATCTGAGCTGTTTTGACTGGACACTGAGGTCCCCGGGGCGTGTGTTCTGATGAAGTGCAATCATTGAGGGGAAAAAACATTCCTGCTGCAAACACTCTCGATTGTGAATGTGAAATGCTTCGTTCGTGGAAATCCCATGGCTGCTGGAAACGCACAGCTCCCACAGAATTCCCTGCCAGTAAACTCCTTTTAAGGAACGGCGGCCGAAAACAAAAGTGAGGCTGCGGCAGATTTATCTCCAACGTCAAAGGAACGGTCCTGTCACACTTCGGGGAAGGGAAGGGAAGGGAAGGGAAGGGAAGGGAAGGGAAGGGAAGGGAAGGGAAGGGAAGGGAAGGGAAGGGAAGGGAAGGGAAGGGAAGGGA
>NW_016690267.1:105202-179848 GCF_001604755.1 Lepidothrix coronata | reverse complement strand
AAAAGGAAAAGGAAAAGGAAAAGGAAAAGGAAAAGGAAAAGGAAAAGGAAAAGGAAAAGTTTTGCAATCCTTTGTAGGAACCTCTGGCAGCAGCACTGACTCCCCAGGGTCCCGGCTCTGTTGCCATCGACGGCTCTGCAGCTCGAAGGATGAAGGACCCTTTCCAAGGGGTGTCCATGGACCCAGACTCACCATCCACCCCTGGCAATGGCTGGAAAGGCAAGGCAGGCTGAGGGCAGCCAACAGCCATGGTCCTGTCCAGGGCACCCCTGACTGTCAGCACGGGGGGAGCTCCTGAATTGCTCAGTTCTTATCTGCTTGCATTCACATGGAGAGAAATCCTTTCCTCCTCCTAAACAGTAGCATAAAGAAAATGAAAATAAAAAACTTGTGCTTATTACCAGGAGACAAGCCAGATAAACCTCCTCTGGCACCAAAGAGGCCCATGGGAGAGCAGAGTCTGTGAATCACACGCAGTAATTTTAACTGTGTCATGGGACAGACCAAAATACAAGGCAGCCCTATCGATTTCAACAGATATTTCTAACCCAAACTAGTGAAAGTCCACTGGGAATGTGTCCCAATATTGCTTTTCATGGCACTCCATCGGGCTGGGAACTGCACGTGCAGTGGGGGATTTCTGCAGCTCAGAGTTCTGAAAAGCTGCTGCCCAGTAGTGCTGTGACAAACCTCAGGCATCATTCACTGATTTATTTGTTGTTTCGTTCTTTTCAGGACAACAGGTCACCCCACAGCACTGTTTTGAAGTTGCAAAATTCCCATAAATCATGCAAACGTTTCGTTTGCTTCTTCTGTGTCTTTCTCCTCGTCCTTTTTCTCCACATTCCTCTATGATAAACACAGCCAAATGGATTTTTTTTTCTTAATCTGCAGGGAAAAATGACCAATCTTGCTTGCAGGCTGAGAACTCTCGCCAGCTTTCGGCTGGAATGGATTTCCACCCGTTTCCTTAACCCCCAAACAAGAACTCTTCCCTTTTCTCAGCAATTTTCTAAGAATAATAATAAAAAATTAGAACTTAAACATGGATTTTTTTAAAAATGACATAATAAATTTAAAAAAAAAAACAATATTTGCATAAATAAAGATGATTTAGAATGGCAAAGAGCAGACAGATTATAGAGCTGATAGGACGCAAGGCACTGAAAGAGCCATCCCAGAGCTTCAGGGATTTAAATCCTAGGACACTCTTTACCAAAAGCTGCAATTTAGGTCAAACATTTCCATACATTATGACAGGTCTCCTGTGACCTTGGGGCTTGTGACCAGTTGGATATTCATTTAGACTGGTGAGTGAACAGTTCACTTGCTATTTCTGAATGCACAAGCAAGGAATCGCTGCCAAACTCATTGCAGACTCTGCACAGTCCAAGGGGCTCCTGGGTTATCGTTCTGCTCAAGGTGGGAGTCAGGAAAAAACACTTTTTGCCTTCCCCCAGCCTTGAGGCCAGGCAAGGGGAGAGCTGCTGCCCTGGAAAAATGGGGAGAGATGAAAAATGCAGCCATCTGCTGATATTTTCACAGAAATCTCCTTGCAACTGGTCATCCTGCTGTTGGAAACTGTGGGTTTGGGCTGCTTTTGCACCACTAAGGATCCCAGGATGACCTCCTGGCTCTAGGATCTATTTTATCCCTTTGGAGATGTGTAACATTTATAGCAGCAGGCCCAGGGAAGAGAAGGGGACAGCCATAAACAGCAACTGTGCAAGGTACAATAAAGCAATGAGCAAACTGTGTTTTATAGGGCTGTTTGCTGGGGAAACTCAACAAACATCAGTTCTCCTGACATTTGTAAGATCTATTTTATGATTCAGCAAGATGACTTGAAAAAGGAACTAACAATTCACCCAAAGGTCCAGCAAGTCAGTGGCAGAAATGGAAACAAAATGCCAAGGACCTGATTCCAGACCCCTCCTCTGCATGTTTTTTCATGACAGAAAACGTTTGGTTAAGTGCTCTGAGTGGCCTGCAAGTTAAAGCCTAGGAAATCTATGGTTTTCATATTTGATGGAGTGAAATGCACTGAGGGATAATCAGAGCTTTATGTACCAGCCTTAGAGAAAAGCGTTTCACAATGCTCAAAAAATCTTATTACTTTCATAAGCAGGGGAAGGACTAATGACACACATATGCTGACTCCCTTCCTCTGGCTAAAACCACAGATGAAAGTGCACAGAGATGGATTCAGAGGTGTGGATACAGCCAGGGGGGACTTGCAGCACTGTTAATTGCAGTGATGCATATCTGAACTTAGGCAGTTTAGCCACAAACTTGCAAAACAATCTCCTTTTTTGTAAGAACTGTTGCCAAACTACCTGTTGACAGCATCAGCGCCTGGCAGAACAGGTCCCTTTTTGCAGGTGGATGGTCCTTGAGCTGTGGTGGGATCAGAGTGAGGAAAAATCTAAATTGTGTGAGAATAAAGGCTGCTCATTGCTGTGGGAAATACCCTATGGGTGGAATGGATTGTTTCCCTCTACCTAAACTCATCCCATTCCTCTCAGGAATGAGCAGACATACCTATAGCAGACTGTCCTTACAGCTAATGGAATATTAATTTAATAAAAAAGCAAACTTAAGCCTTTCAAAGTGACTTTCAATGGCCAAGGTATGGTTTTGATTTATTAATATTAATCTAGTGGGAAAATATCCTTAGAAGCAGATACTGGAGTGAAAAGTTTTATGATTCAGCGACAGGAGAAGGACATAAAGAAAAGCACAAGTTTCCCATCTTTTTGAGTTTGCACCCAGTAAGGATTGGGAGCACAGCCTAAATAACTCTTTCAAGAGATTCTCTCATGTTGGCAACAACCTGGAGGGGAAGGGTTTACAGAGCTCACATGAATGAATCCTGATTATATGTTCAAGTTCTAACAAATCCATCACTTATAATAAGAGCCGTATTTTTTAAACACAGATATGATATTGTCCCACCATGGCCTGTGTTGGGGTAGATGCCATTCCTGATAAGGGATATTCACATGTCCATTATGGACATGCTCCACTATAGCTGAGATGAGTCATGGTTTCTTTCTGCCCTTCATGGTTGCACAATCTGGCCAAAAAGTCAGTTTTATGGTTGGACCTCAAAGAACCTCTGTCCTTTTCTGATTGTCCTCTTCTCACATATTTAAGCTAGCAACATAAATAAATAGGAAATAAATCCCCACCTTTCCTTGCTGGGATGAATGGAAAATCATGGCACCATTAAAACCCAGCTCTTCAAAGTACTATTTTTTTCTTTTCTTGCTAAAAGTTACTGTTTATCCAAATGATATTTCCATTGACCACACGTTGATTTCAACACCATTTGGCAATCAGGGTTTTGGGCACTGGCCTGGTGACCAGAAGCTCTTCCAAACCACTTCTTAGATGCCATTGGCCATTTCCTTGCCTGGTCCGTGGGGTTTCTGAGATAAGCAACTCTATTCATTACTGTGCAATAGGTAAAGTGATTTTATTTGTACATTTTAGAGAATGGTGAGCCTGCAACAGCTTTAAAGTTCTCTCTCTTTGCCTTTCCCTTTATTAGGTTAATGATCCTTTGGATTCTCCTCTAAAAGCCCTTTCACACTGCGGCTGCTTCTCCCGCTCAAAAGCCTCTGCCAACTCTTAATGCAGCAAAGGGGGGGAAAAAATTTAATAAAGTTCCTTAAATCTCAGGAAATGAAGCTTTGCCTCCTTAAGTTCCTTTCAAGAATGAATGTTCCACTGTGGCCAGCCCAGAGTGTGCTGAGGTTTCGCGTGCGGCTCCTCTGGATACGCGGATTTATTGATAACGTGCTCCTTCCCCCACGAGTTCCAGGCAAGAGCCAAAACTGCTGACCCTGCAGTCAGCTGGGGTTTGTTTTTTTTTTTTGCTGCTGAATTGATATTTCGGGGTGCTCCCCACCCTTTGTAAAGTTCCCAGCAATCACTCAGAGAATAATGGCTTTGTCAGCCCTGGTAACACCAACCAGCTGGGCAGACACAGCCCTGAGAGACCCCCAGGGCCAGGTCGCCCGTGGTCACCTACGCCCTCAAGTCCCAAATTCCTCCCTCTGAACTTAACCCCAGCTTTGAAAAGTGTGTGGGGGAAAGATAAGAAGGAAAGCAAATCCCATATAACTGTCTTTAAAGAGTAGAGGCTGAAATGGTTTCTTTTTTTTTTTTTCTTTTTGCCTCTTTTTTTCCTGGTTCTTTTTTTTCTTTTTTTTAAACTACTACCATTTGTTCCCTTGTAAAAACAGAGGGTTGAACCTTTCAAGCCTCCCAGTCCTCCAGTGGGAATTTTACTGTTTGAGTAAAAAGTTCAAGGATTGCTCCCACAGTATTTAGGAAGAGAGAAAATTGTGAAAGATGATTATTTCTGTAAACACCTAAGAAATAACAGTTATTCAGCAGTGTTTTCAGTTCCTCTCGCTTTCAAGTGTGGCAGAAATATCATATAAAATTATAAATATATATCAAAGATGTATTATAATAATTTGTCATATAATATAAGAAAAATAAAATATCACATAATCACGGTGGAGTTTCCCTCCTGTCAGGCTTTGCTGGCACTGCAGCAATGAAATAACTCACTGGTGCTTTTATGCTCTGTAAAATATTCAAAGGTTTTTCCCCATTAAAAGGCTTTCACTGACTTGTAGATAAAAATGTCTTGTTTCTGTGTCCCACTTTTTCGAAGTTCTGGCAGTGATGAGATTATTGGAAGTGTAAAATTACGATCAGAGCTCTGAGGTCTGGTTTTACAATGAGTGTTGCCTCCTCAGCCTTCCTTACTCACAAGGAAAACCCTTGGAGCTTGTTTCTGACACAGAGAACCAAACACCTGATGGCAGCACATATAAAGAATCTTCAGTGCATTTGCAACAGCTCCACACTCCAAGTTATTGAAATGACTGTAGGGATTGTGGGGTTTTTTAAAATATTTAGATTTCGATGCTTTGAATCACCAAATAGGGTTTGTAATTCTTGCTTTTCTGGTCCTTTTACACTAAAACCTGAAACATTGTTTATTTAAGACTCCATTCAAGGAGAAAACTCCCCCCCGCCTTTGGTGGATCCTGGGTGGTGCCTTGAGAAAAAGGATAAATGAGCAGGAAAGAATTAAAAAGTCACCTGAAGCACCAAAGGTGCAGGATCTCAGTCTGCAGGAGATCAAAATAATTTGCAGACTTCCATGATATGCTATTGGTTGATTGTATGATCTTAAGGTTCCTGTGACTGTAATCCAGGCAGTTTTATCATTTATACCATTGGTTTAGGCAATATGGCAGAGGAGCTGCTGCTCTGGGAGCCCATGGATAAGAAATGTTTGCATTTCTAAATCCAAAGGCTTTATAGTATCATTCTGGCTGATGCCCTCATTAATAACTCATTCTATTGTGCATCAGCTGGATGAGGAGCATTCCCCTGCAACGTGCCAGGACCACCAGCAGCACCCAAAAAGGACCTTCCCCGTGTCATTCAGTGATGTTTTTGGGATCCCCCAATGCCTCTGAGTGCATGGATTAGCAGACTCATGGTCATTGATGTATGTTTTTTCCACAGCCCTTATTCTTTAATCACTGGGAACCACGATAAGGGCTTGGAAGACCAGCTCTCCAGTCAAATCCAATCCACCAATGTGGCAGGGGAGGATTTTAGCACTGAAGTTGTTACAGGAGAAAAATATCTCCTACTACCAATGAGACACTTGCAGTCCTTCTTTTTTACTCTCTCCAACAAGCAGCTCCACATCTAAGTTCTCTGCTTTCCCTAAACCTGTAATCCAAAGGCTTGAGGGCATCTGGATTGTCCCTAAGATTTCCTTGCAAGGTCAGAAAAATGAGGATTTTGGTGGATTCATATTCAACAAAGGGTCCCAAGTCTGCTGGGCAGATTAAAACTACTTTCCTGGAGTGGAGTACCAAAATTTCAGACCTCCCTTGAAGGTCAAGTTCTCCAAACCTTCCTCAGTTCTGTTGTCATGGTCCATTTTGGATTCAGATCTCCATAGTTTTCTCAAAAGGGTGGTACCCACAAAACACCAAAATTGGCGGGTAGAGAAGAAGAAATTATTTTATATGCAACATATCTGTTTATTTATCTGTGAGAGCTTTACTTTTTTGGGCTCTAGCAGTCTCTGCTAAGGCACTCCTGTGAAACAACTGCCTGCTTGAGGACTCAGTGCTCCGTGATTATATCCATCTAATCCTGCTCCCCATGGGATCCGAATGGGAGCAGAATTGAATCCTTATGCAGCAGACAGGCTTGAAAAGTTCATTCCCATTTTAGAGATTTCTCATCCCAGAGAGTCCCTAGATGGAAGGTTTTCCACAGGCCGTTGTAGGCTTTAAATCGAGATGGAAATAGGGTGTTTTGCTGGAAGCAGAGGGACAAACATCAGTGCCAGGGGGATTACTGAGCTCAAAAATATTTTCTTCATGTTGGATTTTGGAGACAAGCAAGCGAAAAGCCCCAAGAACCCTCACACACAGACAAATTCAGTGGGTGCAGCTCACTGAGATGAATTTGCTGTTGAAGGGGCAGAAACTTGGTGGCTGTTGTGAGAGCTGTGTGAGCCAAATCAAGCTCAGCCCTGTGGATGGATCACTGAGGCCAGGTCAAGCCAGGATACAGGGAGATGAGAACGGGAAAGAAGGGCAGAGCTGACATGAAGGATGGGGGGAAGTCCTAGAAATGCATGTGGCACAAGATTAAATCGTCCCCAGAGCATTTGAAGCACTGTGTGACACAACATCTGGCCACCAGCTGTTGCTCTAGAAGAGCACTGGATTCCTGTGCTGTATCCACCAGTCCCATGCAGGTGCCCCAGGAATGCATATATGGGCAAGGCAGCACCTCAAGTTCAGGTCAGATTGGGATGTCTCAGAAAGAGATCTGCCAAATAAACCCAACTCAGCCCAGAAAGAAGGTGGATCTGATGACTAAATCCATGAGATCTCTCTCTGGAATGAGCTGAAGGTTTCCAGTCAGGCTCAGAAAGCAGCAGCAGTGGCTCTGTGCCAGCTCCCATCAGTGTCAGCCCATTTGTTTCAAAGTGAAGTTGTGCCTCACCAGACACTTAAATAGCTCTGACGTGGTGGGCATCCATCACCATCCCATCCCTTCTCTGTTCCCAGAGGGAGGAACCTCTGGGGCTCTGGACCCTGTGAGACCTTTGGGGAGATAAATGAATCCTCCCACGGGTGAGAAAGGCAGGAGACTGATGTGGTGAGGGGGTGTTTGGGGTGAAGCAGGAGCCACAGGTAACACTGTCACTGGGAAAATCGATGGCCCTGATGGAGCTGCAGCAGCACTGGTGATGTTTTGCCCCCTGTGCTGAAGGACAGTCCTACTTCAGCAAAAAACTTCTTGATGTGAGAGTAAGTATTTTCTATATCACAAAACCTGTAGGTTTCTAATCCTCAAAAAATATCATGGTTTGGTTTTACTCTGTTTCTTAATGTGTTCCCTAGAAATCCTTTAGGGATTTTTTTTTCTACATGCATGGGAAGGTGGTAGAAGGAAACACTGTTATAATAGGGAATATTTCGTGCACAAGTATCCTACAGCGCCCAAGGGAAATGTCTTTTCTCACCCTGGACTTTAAAATGAAGGCACTGAGTGACTTGGTACCTATGGGTGGTGCTGAGCCCCTCTGGCAAGTGGCTGAGCAATCCCCCTGACTCTCACAAAATCACAGCTCTGCAGGAATTAACATCTTGAAAGTCACAATTTGTATATTCCTGCCGTATAACAACGATCCTTTTGGGGGATTTCCTCCAAGAATTCAAAAAAGAAACATAGTCTGTACAGTCACTTGATGACATGATTTCTAGAAAACATGCAGGAAGAATAAATGTACAGAAAAAAAATAACAACTGGGCTATTCAGAGGCCTTGGGACTTGAAACTGAACATATTTTCTTTATCTGTGGTCTAAAAGACAACAGCAGCTAATAATTTACCCAAGGTCATCCTGCCAGAACGTAAGTGCTTTTCATCCTATAAATTTATATTGATCAAAATTCTTGTTCTCAGACCTTAATGATTAGGCCAACAAGCACCAGATTGAATGTGGCCATGGTGGAAACGAAAAAATAAAGAAAACACAACAAAAATGCTTATAAATAATGACCCATCTTAATAATTTCAATGTTCTGAGGTTTATATGTTTGTTCAGACTTGATAGTAAATTGTCTAGATATTCATGATGATGGAAAAATAGCCAAATGATTTCAATTATTCTTGAGTAGATCTGGGAGAACTTGAATGGACTGAGCAGAGTTACTTGGGATTTGCATCAGAATCTCCTCCCTGAATTTAAAGCCAGTCCCCTTGTTAACACACTTACAGGGTGTTTTCTTTTCCCCCTTCGTTTTGCCAGTCTGTTAAAAACCTCAGAAAATTTGTTTTTAAATGCAAAGAAAACTGCTGGCTGGGCAGATCTTCTGTTTACCTCAGGTGATGAGTGCCAGCACAAGTCAGCTTCTTCTGCAGGAGTGGGTGGATGGACACGTTCCAAGGGGAAATGGCCTCAAGTTGCACCAGGGGAGGTTTTAATTCACCATCCCTGGAGGTGTTCAAGGAACGACTGGACATGACACTCAGGCCATGGTTTGGTTGACAAGGTGGGGATCGGTCACAGGTTGGATTCAATGGTCTCAGAGGTCTTTTCCAACCTCAATGATTCCATGATTCTGTGATATCCAGGAGCTGGGCGTGAGCAAGGTGAGCTACCCATTCCAGTGTCCGCACATGAGCGGGTGTGGGCGAAGCTCATGCCCTGCAAACGTGTTTTCAGAGCTTGCTGTGGACCAGAACCCACTGGTGCAACACTTACAGGCAGCAGTGGTTGAATCCCCTCTCACAGCAGGATTTGCTCTCCATGAGTTCCAAACTCATGGACAGTCACACATCTCATTAGCATGATGTTACTCCAACACATTAACAAAATTTCCAGCACTGGCTTACATTAGACTGTGTTGGAGCAATTCATCCCAGAATAAAGAACATCCTGAGTTGGAAGGGTCCCACACGGATCACCGAATCCAACATGGATCATCCAGTCCAAACCTGGTTACGGGCGGTTGACAAACGGGACAAGAAACTACACAAAACTTTCTTTCAGCTCGAAAGGGAAAAAGAAATATGATTGTCTTTATTTTTTTTTTTTTTTTAACAATTATTTCTTGTTTCCAAATTCCCGTCTATTTCCTGGTTCCAGCACAGACAAACCATGGGAAAGCCAGTTCTCACGGCGTTTGCACAAACAGGAAGCATGTGAATTTTCAAAAGAGACCCTATTTTTATGAGAGCTCCCGCTGACTTTTGCTGACTCAAGAGACCTTGGCCTGAATTTAAATAAGCAACTTTGGAGTAACTGAACTAAATCTTTGCGTATCCAGACTCCTTATCTGCTGCTCATTTTCCAAAACAAAGCAAAGAGCCTCACTCAAAACGAAACCCTCTGCCCACAGCACCGACTCACTGAGAGGCTGGTACAGATCCTGGCAGGAGAGGAAGTCTCTAGGACTTGGAGAGGTTATAAAGAATCCCATTTTACTGCTGCCAGATTGTTAGGGAATCCCAATTTCTTTCCACCCCTGGGAAGGGGATCTGGGCAACCGTCACGCTGAGCTGTCAGAAAGCATCACCTTCCTCCATCCTGATGCTGCACAGACCCTGGGATGTCAAGAGCCATCAATGCTGAAGGGGATGTTTACTTCTGTGGATGGTGAGGTGGAGATTTCTTATCCTCTTGGCATCCTCTTGGAGCAGCACCAAGTCATGCCATTCCCTCCAATTGCTCTTCAGCTTGGCTGGGTTTGCTCAGCATTCCAAGGGATGGTTTTTGATGCTCTCCCACCTGGCAGGTGCCATTCAGGCACATGGACATAAGCCCAATCCCACCAAGGGCCTCTCTGGGGTCTGAGGACTGTGATTTTTATTCCCAGATGGAAATTGAGGCTTTCAGGTGGTTTGGAAGGGGCGGGTGTTCTGGGAAACAACAGGCTTTTTGAAGAGTAAGGTGAAAGGACCTTTCTGTGGCTTAAATTCTTTATGCTAATTTTAACAACGATTCCAACCCCTTGAAAATTGCCACTCTGAAAAAATAAACAGGGCCCATATTCAGCCACTGAACTGGCACACAGGCTTTGCTCAGCCACAACTGGGAATGCCTAACAGTAGCCAGCCTTATTCCTGCCTGCAGGAACGAAGGGAGAGAGGGAGAAGGAGGGAAAGAAAGAAAACGAGGGCTAGTCCAGGCTAATTGGCCCGCGGTTGGATTGGGCTGCTGACTTAGGGCTGGTTTTAAGTTACATGTAAGCAAGTGAAACGGTATATAAATAATAGCAGGGGGAGAGCTACAGTGGAAAAGCCAGCCAGTGTCTGTCTGGCTTGATGTTCTGGTATTCATCAAGCCCTAGTGTGGTTTGTGTCACTCGAGCCAGTGAGCTGCCCTTGGAGAGCACCCACCAGTGCTCCAGCGTGATCCACTGGGGAGGGATCTGCCACCCCAAGTGGCATCACCAGGTTGTGAAAATCCCCAGACAAAGGATTCCGTTGATTTACAAGCCCTCAGTGAAACTGCTCTTAAACAAACTCTAGATCCTGCCCTGGGAGAGCCCACTGTCATCATCAGTCCCCAGGACCACACTGAGTTGGCCAATGGATGCAGCTTGGGGTTTGTGTTGGCCAAGGGGGGATTTGCTTCAGGAATGACTTTCAGAAAGGCTGCAACACACCTGGTGACCCAGCAAAGAGATCTTCACATCCTTCTGTCTTTTCCCAGAGACCCTCAAGAGCAGAGAAGTCTTTTAAGTCTAAATAACAAGCCCTGATCGACCTGCTACAGGTAGCAGATATCTCAGCCTTTGGGTCTGGCTGAAAAGGGATTTTTGTAGTCCCTCAGATCAGCACCCTTTAATAAACAGTTCTTTCCTATAATTTTAATCCATGTCTTTTACTTTGTCACCAAAAATTCCTTTTTTTCTATTTTTTTTTAATTTCAAATTTCAAGCACAGACAACCAGCAGTTTGTATTTAGAAATAAAAAATTTTATCACCCCTCCTACATACACAAATATGTCTTGCAGGGGTGAGTCTCCGACATCCTACATTTCATATACAGCCACAGTTCTGTCTCCTATTTATTTCCTCCTTGGCTTTTTTTTTTTTTTTGAGTTTTTTTTCTCTGTAATCTCCTTAGTTTGGTTTGTAGGCTTTTTTCTCTCTGCTTCACTTCCTCTTCATTCTTCCATCATTTCCTGGCTGCATTCACTCTTCCATCCTTCTCATTATCTCTGCTGACAGGAGATTTCCCTCCATCTCTGACAAGTCACACTTTCAAATCTGTTAGATAAATGGAGTTGGTCTGTTAGATAAATGGAGTTGGTTTTGTTTGTTTGTCATTACACAGAAGAAATGCTGAAATCCTTTCATTTATTAGCTTTTATTTTATATTACATTTATAACTGGGGTCCATGAAATAATCTGCATTACTGGTTATCTGCACCAGTATATCAGCTTCTCCTCTTCCATTATGGACTTTCTAAGACTGCAAAGGGCTCAGGAGAATGATGTTATTTCCTTGTCAAATCAGAAGAATAATATGAACTCAGCAAAGGATTTGGAGGGAAACTCCCCAAAATCAGGGCAATCCTGAGAGCACAGGACCACATGGACCAAAACTGTGTGTCTAAACAGCCTTGCCACGCTTCACTGTCTGTGAGTGGGTAATGAAAGACCTTCAAGGTTCAAAGGAATAAGGCATAAAGGAATCCCAAGCTATTTTTCTGCTAAAAATCATCTCTTACCCTGGCCAGCCCAGCTTCACAGGGTGGCTGTAGGTGCTTGTGCACCAGGCAGAGGCCATTTATTTGAGCAATCATGATTTTACCCATATATTTGTTCCCCACCTGCCTGTTCATCTGCATACAGCACGGTGTGAATTCTGTTTGTTTTCTGACTTGAGTGCTGGGAGAATTTTAAACCCCACTCTGGGTAAAATCCTAAAAGGCAAATCAAAGAAAAAAGCCTTGTCACAGAGGATGAGTGCAAATGTAATTTGTTTTTAGGTTTTACTACCACGGGTCGTGCTTTTATGTTAGAAACACTCCTATCATTACCCAGTGATCACAGCACAAGGAGGAGACAAAAAGGAATCTTTATGGGATCATTGAGACAACAGTTATTTGTCATAAATAAAATCCGAGCCTGGCTGGTCTCCAGCCAAAAACTGAGAGTTTGTCCTGGCAGACACGGTGCTACATCGCAAACACCATTATGTCATGTTTAATGAGAAGCTGCCAGCTAGGAAGTCTGAGACAGCATCTTGGAGACATGGAATGCAGGGATCGTGGGATGCAGGGATCAACTGGCCTCTTCACCAAAATGGCCAAGAGCATTTTGAGTGCTGAGAGGTGGCACCAATACCCAGGTGTGGGTGGTGAATAGAGGGAAGCAAATAGGAGGTGGAATCCTGGAGAAGCACAGCTCCAGGTCTGGTTAAGTTGCCAGAGCCAATTGGGAAGTATTTTGAGCTTCTGATATCTCACACTTAGCAAAGGTACAGATGGGAGATATCCTATCTGTGGATAAGTGGAGAAACCACTGAGTTTCAGCAGGGAAGAGGGGAGCAAGGGCTGTCATATGACAGGTAAATGTGACAAGGTGGGGAGGCTTTGGCACAGGTTGCCCAGAGAAGCTGTGGCTCTCCCATCCCTCTAAGTGTCCAAGACCAGGTTGGACAGGGCCTGGAGCAACCTTGGATAGCAGAAGGTATCCCTGCCCATGGCAGGAGATGAAATGAGACGAACTTTAAAGTCCCTTCCAACCCATTCTGTGATTCTATGGTTCTATAAAATCATGCATTTTTTGTCTTTTTTTTCCATTTCACTCACTGCTCCTGTGTGTTGGGTCATGGAGACCTGCAATGCTGGATGCTGCTGCTTGTCTTGAGTCCAGCAAGGAAACTGAAGATAACCTCAACCTGATTTCAAACTTTTCTTTTTTTTTTAACATAGAAACGCAAAATGCTTAAGGCTGTAAAATCCCTCTAAGACCATTAAGTGCCTCCATTAAACAGCACTGCCAGGTTCCCCACTAACCCATGTCTCCAAGTGCCACATCTACAAGGCTTTTCAACCCCTCCAGTGATGATGACTCCACCACTGTACTGAGCAGCCTGTTCCAAGATATGAGTTCTTATTGTAAGCAACAACATTTCAGAAACCTCTGTGAATCAGCCCAGAAAAAGAGATGGATCAATACTGGAAAATGCCTGCAGAACAGGCTGGATTTCAATGCAAAAGCACAAGTGACCACATAGGTGAATGTTTACACATGTGGCCACATTGCTGTGTGAGAGCAGGCATGGGCTCAGAGCACACCCCAGTGCACCTAAAACTCACATCTACAAAGTCCAGGCTGCAAAAAAAAGATAAAAAGAAAAAGAGAGGGGAAAAATAAAAAGAAATATTTGGGCAACTGGAAGGAATTATTCTTCCTTCCATAGCCTGGGCTGTATTCATAAATCATCCATAATTTTTTAGATGTCTAGAACAATGTTACCATTTGATGAAATAAAATACCGAACCTCTGTGACATCATCTTTTATCTTAAGAGTTCTGCACACTTGGTCATGTTCCTGAGCCACATTTGTTCTGCAGATATTTAGACCAAACCTGACATTTTATAGACTTCCTCCTGCTTGTGCATGTGTTGGAGACAGTTGTTTGGATTAGCACGATCAAAAAATTTAACACAGCCTTTCAAGATCCCATTTTCATCTGGATTTGCACAACACAGAAGAAAGCATTATGCCAAAAATATGTTTTTTGAAAACACATACACTTTGTTGTGACTGTTTGTAGCTGGTGAAATCCTCGGATGCCCTGATTACCATGACCTGTGTTGCTTTCATACAAGCCTGAGATATAAAAGTACTCTATACAAATGAAAACCGTTAGCTTTCATACCACATGTGTTGTACTTATGCCAGTGGGAAATGACAGAGAATGTACAAGGTCATGGTTTACTAAAAATATAAAAGTTTAACATGTGGTGTTAATAGAACACACAACAGGGGTCACTGGTACAATGGAAAATAATTCATTTCCAATGTCAGGCCAAGTAATTCACTAGGAAAGAACATTTGAAAATGTGTTACTTATATCTTTCTCTTTCTGTTCTTTATGACGAGTTTTAGGAAAAAGAAAAAAAAAACAAAATTACTACTAATAAAAATGCATAAGTAATAAGCATGATTTAGATTTCAACTGTGTCAGAATAAACCAGGCACATCAGCCCTACAGGAGCTGGCAAAATTACACCAGTGTGTGTAATACCAGCATTGTAGCCTCTTCTTCCTCCCTGATGTTTAACCAGCAGTGAGCACTAAATCCCCACCAGGATGTGTCTAAACCTTGATCAATGTCCCTGCAGCTGTTGAGGTGCCTCAGCCCCAAACCAAGTGCCACAAAACCCCTTCCCAACCACTGCCTACTCCAGGCACTACTGGAAAGGGCTGCCCAGGGAGAGGGTGGAGTGCCCATCCCTGGAGGTGTTCAAGGAACGACTGGACGTGGCACTCAGTGCTCTGGGCTGGGTGACAAGGTGGGGATCAGGCACAGGTTGGACTCGATGATCTCAAAGGTCTTTTTCAACCTAAATTTCCAACCTGTGATTCCGTCTGTCCAGCAGGCATTTTTGTGTCCTGCCACAAGTGCAGGGACTTGTCAGCATAGACCTGGCACTGAAATCCCACCAGAATCACAAACCAAGACACCAGGCTGAGCCTTATACAAGCTGTAGTGACAGGGCACTATTGCAATGTCCCCTCCTTTTGCCCATGACATCCAGCCAGAAATCCCCTCTCACAGGGGGCTGCCACCTATTTTTCCCATATCTGGCACCACTCTGGGTCAACCCTGTCCCATCACCTGCACAAGACCCAGCACATACCCCAGAGGCTCCAACTTCTCAGGCATCTCTAGTTATTTGGAGGAAAAAAATAATTAGAAACAGCTGTTCCAGAGTTGCTGGTTATAACTGATAGATAAATCTGTGAAATGAAGCTGTCTTGGGCACCACAGCGGGTGCTGCTGACACGATGCTGGCTCTGAGGAGTGCCTTTCATGTGCCAAGCAGCTATTGCATTAATGCTGGGAGAGCTGATGTAACACCATGGCTGGCCAGGAGCATCCCAAAAACCTGCCCCTCAGCTCTGCCTTTACCTGCCTGTGCCAATGTGCCGCACGCTGCTCTGTCAGCAACTTTTGCCTAAAGAGAGCTGCAGGTGAAACTGTTTTTCTTTCCTGCACTCCCTTGCCCAAAGTGTTTTGATTTCTGGGTTGGCTCAGTCCATTTGTGTAACGTGCATGTCCCCGTCTGAACAGTCAAACTGATTGAAAACATGTTTTCACTGGCTGTCCTTCCCCTCCTGTCTCCTGGTGTTCCTGCTGCCGTCCCCGGTGTGCTCCGCAGACTTGCCTGGCACCAGCACCTGGCAGAGATGCTTTATGCTTTTCAAGCAAGAATGGTCATGGTCAAGCTAGAAAAGCTGTTGGAAACCATCTATCAGCTGGACCACAAGAGCTATCTGCGGTGCTTTCTCGATGCCTGGTTTAGCAGGACTCGGCTCAAGCCGCCGCCAAGTTTTGTAGGTCAAGTCTTGAACTGTTTTTCTTCCCCTGGGAGTCCCGGGAAGAATTGTGAGCAAGGCCTGCAGGCTGATTTGTGCCCATCTACATCACCCACAGTGTCACTAAAGTTTATGGGATTCTTCCAGTCTGACTCAGTCAAAGGATCATTAAAATAATACAGTGAGAAACAGTATAAAACCCACGGCGGAGCAATTAAACTGAGCAGACAGATGGAAAGATGGATCAGAAGGAAATGTGTGCTGGGCACTGCAAATACAACGTGGGGGCTGAGCATGTCTTTTCCCAAAAACAACTGTAAGAGTTTATGTCACCTCCCAGCTGGAAAATACTTCATTATAAATGTTTCTTGTCTTATCTCCTGCAGTCCTTTGGATACACTAAACCAGTTTTGCTGATGGCATTGGATAATGACACTCATTTCCCCCCCTTCTGAGTGGCAAACACCAGTGTGAAATTAATCTTTCATACACAAACGTGAGTTCAACACATCCTGGATGCTGCCATTAACAACCTGACATAAAAAATGTTACAGGGCATAGTACACTCATAATAAATTCCTAAGAGATGATCTTAGCAGGCTGTTGGAAAGCCAGCCGTGTTACGACACATCGAGCTCACCATAAAGGATGATATTTAGTGAGATTTCATTCCAATACTATGGATAATATAATATAACGTGCTTTTTTCTTTAATTAATTCTCCCTTTTGACGTTGTCCAAGAATTTGAAACTGATTTTAAAAGACATACTGTGTGTTACACAACAGCGTTTCTGTGGGGTTAGGGATCACGGAGAAGGGAGGACAGCAATTCCACTGAAACATCAATGCAACTGTAGAAACATTGAAGAAAAATAAGAGTAAATAATTGCAGGACTTGGAAAAGAGAAATAGCTGAAAATATCATTTTACAAGCTTCTTTCCTGGTCTTGGGCTGCCCTGAGTTACATCAAACCACTTTCTTGGCAGCACCCTCAGCCATGCCTGCAGTGCCCTGCAGGTGAGTGTGGCTCAGCTGAGGGCTGGGGACCTGTTAAACCCCTCCACAACTGTCTGCAACCAGGTAAACCCACCCAGGTGTCACACAAAACGCATTCAAAAGGGAGAAGATGCCTTCTCATACCTTCTTTTGTGTCTCTGTATACATTTACAGCAGTTTCTCATCTCCTAAGGAAAAGCAAATCTTGTTTTCCTTAGGAGCAAAGGCAGTATTTGTTGCTCATGCACTGGGTTATAAAGAAGTAAATCCGTTTATTTCAAAATAAAGCACTAAAGCAACTCCTGCAGATATGCTCGTGTGTATGCTCAGAGAGACAGATACCCTGGCAACTATCATGGGGACATTTTTAGAAACTTTCCTAATTATCTGGACCAGTGTTTTGTTATGACATGTAGCTAAGAGTAGGAGAGATGCGGTTTGTCTGTCCCTTGCCAAACCCTCTGATTTTCACTGTTTGCTTTGTTAATTTAAAAAGTAGTAACAATTTCAAGAAGTTACCCTTATGATCAAATACAACTGATAGATGTATCCTCCACTGGCACAGGCTCTGGATGGGGAACCAGATGTGTGGGGGGCTGCAGGGAGGGAGAGGAGGGAAGGAGAGGAGAGAATGCACAAGACACTGAACTGGCAGTTTCCTTTTGGAATTCTCTCTCTCTGCTTCCCTATTACTTTTATGTCACTAATCACTGTTCAAAAAATTGTTTCATATATGCCATCTTAATAATTTTGGGCTCTGTACCTTCTACACTATATCTGTCAGGATGTCCTATAAATGGGGAAATATGAGGAACACAAAACAGATCCAAAAAGCCCAAAACCAAACCAGTCAGGTGAGTATTAGTCCTTACAGAAGGTTTTCCTGTTGTGAAATTAATTTCTATACAGCTGCAGGCAAATATATTTCAGTATAACTTTTAACATCCATCCAAGGGGAAAACTAAGGTGAGATTGTTGGGTTCCTCATGAGAACAAGGATTTGCAGCACTGGAATTCAGGGTCAACAGGAAACTTTTAACAGATGCTCATCAGAACCATAAAAGAAGATCCCAGGAAGAGCTGGGATCCCAGGAGGCTCATGGGCTGTTCAGTCAAATTTGGATTTGATAATCTTGGAGGTCTTTTCCAACCTCAGTGATTCTATGATTCTCTGATACCTGAACCACCAATGCAGCCCAGGACAAGGACATTTAAGGGCAACCCAGGTGACACTAAGGACTTAGTACCCAGGGCTGACATGATGCCTTTTTCTCCCTGTAAAACCCTTAAAATGCAGCAGGTTAAACTGAGATACTCAATGTGACCACAGAACCACTGAGGCTGGAAAAGATCTCCAAGGTCTTTGAGTCCAACCTTTGACCAATCACCACCTCGCCAACTAGACCAGAGCACTGAGTGCCAGCTCCAGTTCTTTCTTGATCATGTTCAATTGGGATCAGAGCTATAATCAAGGCCAAAAAGAGTTTTTTTACTTCTCATGTTGATTTATTTCCATCTAATATCTCCTAAAAAAAAACAACTGTATTTAGGTAGGATAAATCTACAGAAGAAAAGAGTGGCACGAACTCAGCGACACCCCCGAGAAATGAATCACACCCAGGCCTGAATAAGGCAAAAATTGGTCGAGTAAACAACATCAAACTAATAAATTGCATCTCCTCAGGAAGAAAGAGGGTGTAAAACCCAGCTCCAGCCCATTGCAGGCGATGGTACAGGTTCACCACCAGGTTACTTTCCCACACAGCGGGTTCTGTGTTTGCGCAGACGGATCCGTCTGTCTGTGTCTATATTTAACTAGTCCAGAAACAAAGTGAGATAACCAGGTTAAGGTTAGCGCTCGGGGTCCGTGTGTGCCTGTGTCAAACAGGGGATGCTGGTTACATAATTAAATGCTTTCCTGTTGGAGTAATTAGGAGAGACACGCTGAGATTTATAGAGGTCTAATCGTGGCAGACATTCTCAGCTCCCTATCTGAGGGACTCAGCCTGTGCTTCTTGCCAGATTCTCATTTCCACTACATTTTTACAGTTGCAAAATTAGATTAAAAAATGAGGCGAACGCGAAGGCTGCGAGCGAGCGAGAGCGAGCTGGCTGTGGCATTTTTATTCCCCTACTTACATGGACTTTGTTTATGTGTTGCTCCACTTTAAACAAACTCTCTCTTTGTCTTTTCCTCGACAAGAGCTGTCTAGATGGAAACAGAGATCCAGCCAGCCCTGCTCACGCTGTGTGCCGGTGAACCTCTCTGGGAAAGGATGAAGCAACACCGAGCACTTTTCTCCCATTAGTATATGTGAAAAAGATGAAAACTGGCCTTGACATAAATTAAGTTGGGCAAAGCTGAAAGCTGCCTGGCTGTAGCCAACGTGGCAGCAGCGCAAAAGCCTCGGAAGATGTGAAGATTTAGGGCTCTGACTCACAGACGGAGCAGATTAAACTCAGGCTTCCCACAGCTTCCTGCCCTGCCCCAGTTTAAAGTCTCCTTCCTCCACAGCACGGACACTTCAGCCACCAGCACAAACCCCATCCCCTTAGCAAAAGCATTTCCATGGCACCTGCCCCTCAACAAATTCTATTTCTTGCCTCATTTTTGCGGGTGGGGAAACTGAGGTATGGAGAGGCTTCGCCAAAAATTTTTAGGGCTGGCTGGTCAAAACTGTATTTCTGCATCAGCATGCAGACATTTACTAAAAACCTGCACAGGATTGTAGGCAACTTATGGAAGTGTCTCAGTATGGAGTCAGAAGGCAGGTTTTAAGGATTGTTTTTTTCAAGGCTTTCCTCCCACAGCTCACCTCTCATGCTAAAATAAAGGGAGACATCAGAAGACATGTGGGTGCCAATGGGAATAAATCATTATTAGCAGAATAGGAAGAGTGTTTCTGCTCCATCTTCTTAGCCCAGTTGAAGAGAAGCTGATGAGAAGTCCAGGTTCAACCTCACTCCCACCAGGAGCAGTCAGGTATGTGCCCAAGTTCCAGGACATATTTTTTGACTCGATCTTGGAGGTATTTTCCAACCTTAATGATTCTATGTCAATAGTTAGTGATCACATCTAGATTTGGTTATCAGAACTGAAAATCTCAGCGACAGCTAATCACAGTCACACTTCACATCCAGAAGCATCAATGTGAGCTAAAATCAGTGGTGGTCAGCATTAGCATGGGGCCTACACATTCCATGGGAGCCACGGGATGGCAGGGACAGGTGTTTGAGTTTACTCAGTCCTCATGAGGGTTTTCCCTTTGCAGGTTGCTTTCAAAAATCCCTGCTGCTGTGGTGTTTCTTTCAGGGGATTTTCCTCCTTATCAGCATTTAACATCTGCCAAGCTATTGAAATGTGATTTAATTTCTCATCTATATGATCTGGACATTCATATTCTGCTTCAGTGCTGCAAAGTTCAGAATAAGCCAGGAGGTTCCTGGAACACAACAGTTAACGAGGAAAAGTTGTCTTGGCAAGAAAAATGGTCTCATAGGCTGGTTCGAATATATTAAAGGTGAAATGTTTTGCAATGGGGAGGATGCTCTTTCCAGCCTGAGCTTTTGAGGTTGAGTTTCGTCATTTGCATTCTTTTGAAAGCACAGATAAAAGCTTGGAGTCATTTCTGCTTCCTTTGCTATTTTGAAAAGTCCAGGGGCTAGCATGGAGATGCTGAGGGATGGACTTGGCACACAAAAAATAAAAAAATGAGGGGAAAAAAAAATAAAAAACAGGAAGAAATTAAGAGTTTGGGCATGTGCTAACAGGAGATATTGTTCCTGGCTGGTGGCTTGCCACCACGGTGAACAAGCTCTCCTGTCCTGCACCTCTGTAATGGCGTCAGCTGCAAAGTTTCATCAGGGAAACATGAAATTATTCTGTTCAGACCGACTGATATCGGTGGAAGAAGGCACCCTGGTAAGCCCCTTCCCACCTTGGAAATATCTTGACAACCTCCCTTGCTGCATTTCGTCCTTTCCCATGGGGCTGGTGCAGAGCAGAGCAGCCTGTCCACGACTCAGGCGAGTGCGACATCTCTTCAAGTCTTCAAGGCTGCTCTCTTTATAAAGGAACTTTACCAGTAGGGCAGTCACTGATGGAGGAAAAGCATGTCTTTAAATCACTGCCTTGCAGGGTGAGAGTCCCTCCTGCCCATTTTCACACGTTCCTGGTGGAACACGATAAGTCATAATCACGCTTTCAAACTGGCCTGTTTGGCTCCTGCTCTCAGAGCAGCCACTGCTCAGCCGCCTGCCTTTGAAGTGTATCTGAGCTCCCAGTAGCTATAAGATGACACTTAAGTTACACCTCTCCTGCATTCTTATCTCTGTCAGTGGTCTTTGAATCACTGACACGTTGGCAGCCCGATGGCCCTTCTGGTGAGCGGGTTGTCCCCTGCGTGACCTTTGGGTTTCTGAAGAAGACACCTGAAACCCCAAATGGAAGGGATCAGAGGAAGGGGGAATCCCACCTCTTCTTCATCAGCTGCCAAAGAGCTGTCTCCCCTTCCACAGGAAACGGCATCTGTCTTATCTCTTTATTTGTCTCCCTGTTTTAAACTTTCCTTTAGACCTTTTAAAATCGCTTCTTGTTTTTCCTTCTTTCTGGCTGCATCTCTGAACCCACTCTCCCCAAGTAAATATCATTGCAGAAGGGTTGTTAGAGGGAAGATTGTGTTGGTTGTGCAGAATAAAGATGAAGTCCCAGAAAATGACTGAGGTTTTGGTCAGCTGAAAGAATACAGAGTACAAACCAAGCAACATCGCTAACAGCAGAAAGCAGATTTCCCTTCTTATGTTGTAGTTCTTTTCATTTCAGTGTCAATCTTACTAAAAAGAAGCAGCATGGTAATACTTTTAGATAAAGATTAAAATAAAACTCAAAAAAAAATCTCCACTCAACTTTGGATAATGTTGTAGAACATCAAAGAGCATCTGCCTCTCCCCATCTCATTCTTCACCTGCACTCATTTCTCATTCTCATTCCTATAAGGTTACACTGATAATAAATCTGGACTTTATGAGCTTGTAAGTGAGTTATTTCATACTGTTCTCCAACATGAATAGAGCAATCCCAGAAATGGCATCAAGCCTGGTACCTCCTGCCAGAAAAGTCCACTGCAGTTACTCATGGTGGAAAGAAATGGTATGGTGGTATCAGCAGGGTTTTAGTGCTCATGTCCCAGACTTGGATTTGTGGAGTACCAATGGCAGAAGGTCCCCTGAGCAGTGCAGGGCACTACAGGGCTCCTGTACGTGTCAGATGGGCTTGGGCAGCACCACCCAAACCTGTCGCTCGGGACTTTCCTTTGCTTTCTTGCCCGGGCAGAGAAACAGAGCAGCTCTCATTTCTCCTCAGAGGACCAGCTTGCTATTGAAAAGCTGCTGCCAGCATCATTCCCTCTTCCAAACTCCCTTTTTCTCCCTCCTGTGCTACAGATCCACAGCCCCATTTGCATTTGTACTTTTGAGCCATGTAACGAAGACCAGAAGGGCTGCTGTGATGGACAGAACTAGTTCAGCTCTTGCTGGATTTTGATGAAAGGCAATTTGATTTCCACAGCCAAGTTATTTAATGAGCCTCTAAAATTACAGCCACAAATTATGCACATACAAAACTATGCATTTGTGCACTGAAGAGGCAAGATTTCCAAAACAGGAAGCCATTGGTCTGCATTAAAAGCAAAACCCTGCCTGCAGAGCTGGTTCCCCATATCAATGTGTGTAATTATTCAGTCTGCCCAGCTAACACAGGTTTGAATGCACAATGGCTCTGTAGGTACCCACCTCACCATTTTCACATTATAGGTGTCTCCTGCTCTGTATATACACCCAAATGCTACAACTGTGCCACAAATTTGTGTCTGGAGCAAGGAAGGACATGGTTCCCATCACACAAGAAGTGGGTGTCCCCTTTGCTGATGTTGAGCAGGGGATAACGTTGCCTTTACCAAACTGCTTCCTCCTTCCACCCTCAGGGATCCAACACCTCCTTAACCAGTTCTTTGCAAGATGTCTGAGATGTCCTTTAACCTGCAAACTTTGCACCCTGTGTACTGTGAGGGTGGTGATGCCCTGGCACAGGTTGCCCAGAGAAGCTGTGGCTGCCCCATCCCTGGAAGTGTCCAAGGCCAGGTTGGATGGAGTTTGGAGCAACCTGGTCTAGTTAGAGGTCTCCCTGCACATGGCAGGGAGTGGAACAGGATAAGTTTTAAAATCCCTTTCAACCCAAACCATTCTGTGATTCATTTACTGGTCATAATGCATTCCCTGCTCCACCAACAAACATTCCCCCAGTCCTAGTTTTTGAGGCTAGTCATGATTTCTTAAAATTAAATGACAGAGAGTAGGGGAGCTCCATTGCAATACCCAAATTTTAGAAAAGGTAGAGAGGAGAGGAACGTGTCTCCCAAATGAAACTATTTCCAGTCAATATACCCTTCACTCTCCCTCAGCAGTGAACGTGTCTGTCATCAAGGAGAGGTGTAACCACTTCTTGTCTTATCTCTTCATCTACTTGCTTTCTTTTTATTCAGCTCCAGAGGTCTGATTGGCCCTTAATTATAACATATCCGTTTTCTCTTCTCACTTTAAGTGGTTTAGAGCCTTTTTGTCTCTTTTTTTTCCTGAGATTATCACAGGAGCCCCATGAACGTATTTTAAACCTGTTGACAACGCCATATCAGATCATTTTTTCCTCACACCTTGTGACCTTCCTTTTCTTCATTCTTCACATTTCCAAATAAAGCCCATGAGAGCAGCAAGATTTCACTTCACCAAAGGTGAGATTCTCTAAATATTCAAATCACAACTATCCTTCCTTGCTCAGTAAAACCTAATCTCAAAAAATGATGTTGGAATAAGAGTCAGAAGGGATCTTTTATTAATTCCACACAGCTCAAGAAGATTTCTGGGAATAGTGGGAAAACAAATTGGTTTTCTGTTCTCAAAGTGATTTTTATAGCAGAGAAAAGAGGTGCTTGACTACCAACTCCCTGAAATGACAGCTGCCTTCTCCAGAGGTCTTAGGAAGCACAACAAATACTCCAGAACAGCAAATATTACCATTATTTAGAGCAGTTTCCAACACACCTACTCCAGTTCATTTTCCAGAAACTCCAGAGCTCTGAGCCACCAGTTCCTTTTTTAACCCTTGCAAATCCCTCTGAGGGCACCGTGAGCAGATGGAAAATGATGTTACCCTCCTACTCAATATCTGAAACTTTTTTGTTTAATTTTGTTTTCTGTTTTTCTCTTCCTTGTAGCAAGTAAATTGTCATTTCTGCCAATTCCTCTTAAAATGAGCACAGTCTCAACCCTTGCTTTCAAGGACTTGCACAGCCACCATCAGTGTGCAAAATCCAAGAGCATTAAAGAGATCTCAGTGCACAGGCAACCATGGCAGGAATTTATTTTTATTTCCTTCTGAGACAAAATGCACGTCTTTGTTTTCCATCACGTATTCCCTAATCCCACCTAAGCTGCTATTTAAGCGCAGTTTTTTTATCTTGAATAAGTTCTTTGTACAACCTGACCATTTATAGAATGTTATAGAATCGAAGTTCCCCAGAATGTGGCGACAACTCCCAAAACTGGAGCTCCTGGGAGAGCAAAAGAGCTTCAGAAATAGGAAGAGTTTCCTGTGGAGCAGGAAATGCCAACACGCACCTCCCTGGGCAGAGCAGCATTGGCCGACTGACCCGAGAAGGAGGTGACAGCAAGGCTGGAAAGGCTGGTCGTGGCATTTCCTAAACTTAGCAATGGATGAAATTCAGAAAGGAGCAGCCTCAGAATAAAGCTTAGACTTTTCAACACAGCTATTCTCTCAGGGGTTAATAAATGGGACTGGGAGAGCTGGCAAGTCACTCAGAGGTTAGGCAGAAAACTAGATGCTTTCCAAAAAAAAGGGGGGGAAAGACTGTAAGGAGGTCAGGGCACAGTATGGAAAGATTTCATCACCAGTAAAGAGATTTGAGGTTTTTTCCTCTTCCAGCTTTTTTTCTGGATATCTAAATATTTTGAGGGCGGGCACGCTGGACAACATGATTCCCACAGCAAACACTAAAAATCTACTGGTAAAATTGGAGTGAGCTGCCAGATAAATATTAAGAACTGAAGTAGGACTGAAGTAGGACCCTACACAAGGAGAGGGTTTGAGACAGTGCTGGGGTACAAACACTGGCGAAAGGGTCCATGGTGAGCTCAGCTCCGGCAGTGAAACCAGGAGGGAGAGCACTGAGCATCTTCATGGAGGCGATTTTAAACATCCAGCTCAGGAACCAGCTGCCATTGCAGCACTTGGCTTCTGCCAAGCTGGACACAACAGCCTTGGAAATGTGCAGCAGAGCATCTCCAAGAGAACTCTTTGGAAAAGCCCAAGCAAAGGGAGCGGCAGAGTTGGTTTCAGCAGCGCAGAGCTAATGGAAAGCACGGCAAAGGATGCAGAGAAGTGGAAGGGACAAGTTTCCACCCCGTGTGCCAGTGCTGGCCCAGGGAACATGTAACATAATGTAAAAATGATATGTTATTAAACATAATGGACTGATCAACCCAAATGAGTCAAAGAAAGAAAAATCAAAATTAAATGTTTCTATGGTGCTAAATTAAAATGACTTGCCATTATTAAAAAGAAGTGGGAAAGCCAAAATTCGGTATCTCGCCTTTTTGGAGGCTGTAAATTTATCCCAAATTCCTGCATTTCATATATAATTTAGACAGCATTCCAGTGTGGGTAGAAAATTGCTCCATCAAAAAATGTTGGCTGGCTGCACCCAACAATTGTTGATATGAGAACCAAAATGGAATTTGGGTCAGCATGTTGGTCAGAGCGAAAACACTGCATAAAAATGCACACATCCTACTCTGCTCTAGTAATTTCAGCAATAATATCCTTTCAAATATTGCTTTCTTACCAGTCTTTATTAAAAACAAGTTTCAAGGCCATGCTTGAAACCTCCAGTCCTTCCATGTCTGTGCACCTGTGGGAGGGGAAAAGGACACTTTGTGTGTTTTAGAAGAACGAGGTCTAGCAGCATGTGTGTGCCATGTGGGATGGGGAGGACCACAGTGGGAAGGAAAAAAAGGTAGTTAAGGCACTAGTTAATAAGTGCTAAATACTTACCACTATGTAATAGGAATGGGAGTAGATTTTATTTTGAAGGATGTCTGAGGCCATACCGAATGTTTCTCTAAATATAGAGAACTCAGAGGTTCAAGTGCTTCAGGATGTATAAAATGTGGATTTTCCTCTCATATATTTGCTGTTTATAATGGGTGTTTATGGCTCTACCATACAGTGTGGGCTCTGTATGAGAAAGGAAGAAGGTTTCACTTATTTCCAGAAAACTTGCCAGTTCCCAATGACCCTCTATTTCTTTTAACACTGAGCTGGGAAACAATAGCTTCCAATTAACAACAGCACAAAGCAGCTGAAGCTTGAAATAAGCTGATCCTAACGACTGACTTTGTGTTTAGTTCACAACCATGAAAGTGGGCTCTAAATCCACATTTTCAGCTGCTTCACAGGGACAATAATTAACATCTCTCTTGCAAATTGCATCTCCAGAGCGCTTGGCACACACGACCTGGGTTATCCCTGAAAACAGCCAAAGGCAGTTTGTGCTGGAAATATTGAGATCTTTGTTGAACCAGATCAAGGTCATCACCTGCAGATCACAAAAAGGTGCCATTTCTGGAAGCTCAAGAAGGTGGGGAGGAAGGATATAATCCCTATGCATCTCCTAGCAGGAAAAAAAATGCTACACTGTACTTCTCCTCTCCCAAGGATGTTTTCCATCCATATTTGACTCCTGTGGTGATAACTACTCTAGTTTCCCTCTCCTTTGATTTCTAGTCCTGCTTTCACTGAACTCAGGTCACCAGCTTCCCTCTTTCATGTATCCAAAAGGAAAAATTGTGGATGTACCTCCAAGCATCACCTTGCCAAAGACAGTATTTTCAATGGCATCACACCTCAACCATCCAAACTTTCACTCTGAGCATTTTTATATTGCTCAGGATGCAGTTCCTGCAGCCCCTGTGATGGAAGAGAACAACGCTCTGTCACATTTTAGTTGTGTTGTGCCTTTTTTTTTAATTCCCAGCCAAGAAGGCAACAGGGAGAAAAAAAAATTATGTGGGATTTCAGTACATACGAAACATCTGAAACCAACATACTTGGAACGTCCTGATTGCAAATAAAGAAAGAGGTGATTTGAGATTTTCATATTTTCTTGCGTCTTTGAGGATGTTTTTGGTCTTTCATCCCATTTTGAAGGCGTGTCACCTAATTACGATTCTTTCATCCCTCTATTCCCTAGTTAGAACATGCCAATCCCTTTTACGGCAATTGATTATGACTTGGAGGTTTCCACATTCCAGCCAGTTCAGAGAGCTGGGATATTTGTGAATACCTGAATAAACTCCTTTAATCCAAAAACAAACTCCACCTGAAAGCGGCGGTATGAAAAGGCCATTCATACGGTGTTTTCAAACTTACTGGTTCATGGTTTCTTTGGATTTGACCCGACTTCCTGTACTAATGGTCTCTGAATGCATTCCCAATTGTGGCTTCTTGCTCTATAAGGTACCCAGCATTTACAGGGAAGAGGAAAAGGAGTTACACAGCAACTGCTTACACAGAAAACTCTGCCTGAAAGAGCAGAAAACGGACCTGAAGTTAAAAGGAAACATAAAGTTCACAAATAGCCATCCCCTTCTGCTAAAATTTTTAAACCAAATATTCCCTTGATGTCGTTATTTTTAAAATATCTTGGCTTCTTGCAGATGAGAAATACCTTTAAAATTACCACTGCAATTGTCATTCCCAAGTGTGAGAACTGACACTTTGCTGATTAAGGTAGGACTGTGTTTTAGTAATCTGGGAACATAAGTGCAAATGTGTCGATGATCTCACGGAGTGGGGAGAGACCACAGAGGAGATCTCTGCTCCTGATAGCTGGGGGACAGCACAGGATCACCAAAATCACAGGGAGCAAAATTCCTCCAATACTGCCAAGATCAGGCCGACAGAAGGAGATTAAAGTTCCCAAACACACATAATCACCCCATGCAAGCAATAATTTTGGAGGCTGTGAGAGGATTTAGAGAGGTAGAATTACACATTTTCACTGTATTTATGCATTTTTAAATATATTTTTCTTATATATTTCCACTGCCAGAAACATGACTCTGGTGCAGATGCTTTGCTCAGACCTGGTATGTTCACATCATTTAATTTGGGGTCAAATGCTTCATCACCTGGTGAAGCAGAATCCACCTAAACAAATCTTCTCAGCCTTGTCCTACGAAACTTAAATAAAACTACTCAGGGGTGTTCATTTTTTTGGAGATCAGGTCGATTTCAGTTGGAAAGCTGCAGGTGGGTTTTGATGGCTAAACTTTGACAAGCTGGGGCCTAAATTACAGAAATATATTTACCAAAGCATTCCAGCCCCCACAGGTGATGTGGGAGATGCCTTCCCTTTGCAGCACTCCTGCTGTCCCCATCCGAAGCTCTTCCCAATTTAAAGACCCTAATGCTGAGGTCCAGCAAACCATGCTCATGATGACAGACTTGCACCCAAGAGCCCTTTTAAGAAGTTAATTGAGCTTTTTTATAAAACTTTTTCTTAATTACTGCACTTACCACCTTGTAAAGTTTTACCAGAGAGTGCGAAAACATCAGACCCACAGACAGGCCCTTCTGTTAGAATTTCCATTATTTGGTGGTCTGAAGCCATTTATCTGTCCCTGAACACACAGGACCTTGATTTCAGCATCCTGTGAAAGGCAGGATCTAATGAGGCAGAGGAAAGAAGTGACAGATTTTGGCTTCCTGCAGCCCATCCTCGGAGATGGAAACTCCCGGTGTTGACTGACCGGCCTGGCTGAGTGATAAGCCAGAATGGGCTTGGGCACCAGGCCAAAACGAGGATGGTTCCTCCTTCAGGAGAAGATTAATGGTTTTTGGGATCAGGGCAGAGATTCAGGACTCATCTTACATCTGATTTCCCCCCTTGCAGTGGTGACACTCACCTCGTTGTCACAGGGTCTCTGTATCAGTCACTTGATTGCCATCTGACCCCGGCTTGCTCAAGAGGTGCCAGAAAAGCCCATTCCCTGGAAAAAAAGACATTCTAGCCTGGAGAATTTGGCAGTTCTCCTTCACATACAATATCCTTGGTAGAGGAGGTTTTTTTGGAACCTATAGCTAACGTTGCTTGCTGGTAGTGGCTGTTTGCCTACAAAATAAACAAGACCAGAATATGCCTCATTACAGTCACACAGTGGGTTTTATTTTTCTCTGACATTTCAGGAGGTGGTGCAGAAAATGAGACTCTCTCCAGAGTGATTCACACAGTGGCCAAAGAGGTCTCTGTGGCTGACAGTAAACTGTGTGACCTCCCCATTTCCCAGTAAGGATCCAGTGCCCGGCGCCAGCACGGGACAACAGGGAGAGAGGGAATGGGGAGGGAAGGCTCTTGGAGAGAGATTGGGTTTGGAAACGTCTCTGTGTGAATTTTGAATGTAAAAAAAAAAAAAGAAAACAAAAAGTAAATGAAGGCAAAGTTTGAAAAACACCAAAACAACTAAACCTCCTCAAACTGAAGCCAATCTTTGATTCCTTCTCTGAAGTGACATCACCACATACCCAGTGCAGCCACAAAGCATGACAGCTGTCATGGGCCTGCCTTGGGAAGGATATATTGCTTCCCTCTGAGAAATACGGAAGGTATTGTCTGTAATCACAGCCTGCCCCGGGCCGGGCAGGGGGGCTGGTTTGTGCAATGAGATCCTTCTGCAGCCTATTTTTGTTTTCCCCTTGGTCTTTCACACAAATTAGATGACTCCCGGAGGCTGGAACCCTCTCCACAGTGGCTGTGCACATCCCCAGGCATTAAGCAAGGAGGTCAGGAAGGGATGGAGTTGGAGAGAGAGGCTTGGTTCATGGGAACGTGGCTTCTCTGAGGTGATGGCTGCAGTGTCCCCTGGTGCCATCTGTTGCTGGTGGCATTCACTGCTGAATGTCTTCACACTTAACCCCATGTCTGCCAAGTTGTTACTACCTTCCATTCTCCTTCCCCCCTTCAGTGATGAACCAAGAGAAGCATAAAGGGTCTTGTTCCACAGAATTATGGAAATGAAACAAGCCAGCAATGCTTCGTTGGATGCAAGTAGGTACCTAGGGATTGTATTTCCAGGAATCATCTTATCCTAGAATTATCATAGAATGGTCTGGGTTGGAAGGGACCTTAAAGATGATCTAGGGCAGGGACATCTTTTACCAGACCAGGTTGCTCCAAGCCCCATCCAACCTGGCCTTGAACACTTCCAGGGAACAGGCATCCACAGCTTCTCTGAGCAACCTGTGCCAGGGCCTCACCACCCTCACAGGGAAGAATTTCTTCCTAATATCTAATCTAAAATTTACTTTCTGCCGGTGTGAAGCCATTCCCCCTTGACCTGGCACTCCAGGTGCTTGTAAAAAGTCCCCCTCCATCTTTTTGTAGACTCTCTTCAGGTACTGGAAGGTCACAATTACAGAATCCCAGAATATTCTGAGTTGGAAGAGACTACAAGTCCAACTCTTAAGTGCAGACATCTGCCTTTCAATAGACAAAACTGGGTCAGGAGTTTGTTCCCAAGGGAGAGAGATCAGGGCCCTGCCTCACTCCACAAGCTGCAGTCTGGCAAAAAGATGGACAAATGCCATAGGAATCTGAAAGATGTATTATGAGGATATGTGTAGTTCATTCTTCCAAATGTCTAGCTCCATTAGTGAAACCCATGTTTCATTGTTTCAGGGAATTTTAAGGCCAAAGGGACCATTAGATCATCTGGTTTGACCTGGGTAACACAGGCCAGAGAATTTGATCCACAGAGACAAATAATGTGTGTTTGATTAAGCTCAGTTAACACAATGTTTCACCAAGACAATAGAAATGGATGCACTTTCATAATCCATATTTTTAGGAAAGATCTTACAATTTACATTTTCCCTTCGGGAATAGGAGCCCAGACTTTATTGTTCTGTTGAATGGTGATGCTGCCTGCATTGGTGGCCTGGCCACACTCCCACCAAGGGGGAGGACGGGAAACGGAAGCCACAGCCACATCACTTGGGACTGTCACCATCACATGTTGTGCCAGTGGGGCTGGAAACCTCTGAGCCTACTCTGTGTCAAGCCCATGGGGCACGTGTTGCCAACAACCTTGACCTGTGGAATCCAAGCAATAAAATCCTCTCTCCTCCCTAAGCCATCTCAAATAAGCAGAGCTTAGACTGAACACAAGCTGAGGACACTTCTTCAATTTGCCTTTTTTTGTTATTATTATTATTAGCAGAAACACAGTGGAAGATACTCAGACGTTCTGGCCATGAGCAGAGAGTGAAGCTTTGAAATAAAATATCTTTATTATGGCTGCATATTTCAGCTGGCACCAGATGAAGACAATGCGATGAGCACTGCACAAGGAATTGCTGGAAGAGACCAGGAACAAATGGCAGAGGAAGCCTGACTAGTGGTGAGAAAACCAAAATATCTTTAGAACCACTGGGAATTATTAAAGTTTTGAACATACTTCATGGCATCCCTCTGCTCTTTCATCAGCTGTGCAAGTGATCGGCATTTTTTCTCATTCAAATTTTGGCAATAAGATTTTGTATCCCACAAAAGAGTATCCTGTGCTCCTATTTCCTTTTCCCAAAGTACTGAGTGATAAATGGAAGCATAAGGAGACTTTCCCAAGGTTATACAGGAAGTCTAAGGAAGGGGCCAGGAATCCAAACCTGAATTTCTGGGTCTGAGTCCATCATTACAAACCATAGAGAAAATTATGATAAACAACATATAATATAGGATATGCAATGCACATTCCTTAGCCTAAATAATGTACATTTCAGACAGGGGATAGTTAAGAAGATAAGAACTGCATCCAGCTATGATGCAGCTTCCCAACTACTGACAGTGCTTAAACCTGTTTAAATGAGAAGGGAAAGGTTTGTCACAGACTGCAGTCACTACCACTTTGAATTTTTTCTGATGAAACCCATGCAGATGGTGATAATCCTGAAAGAGAAGGATCTAGAGACATAATGTTTTGCCAGGTTTTCCATTTCCAAACTGGTAGAGCACATTTCAACAGAGACTTTTGGTAACGGTGTTGCTCAAGGTGTCCATAACAGTGACTCCACTGTCTTTTCTCCTTTCGTTTTTAAGACTCCCTTTTTAATTTTTTTTTCATCTTGTGGTCCGCATTACTCATGGACTGCAAATGATTCCCAAGAAAGCCACAATCAGTGGATTCTCCCTGTCTGTGCAAACAAGACTGGGTCCTACCCGCCATGGGGTCATTGTTAGCAGCCCACTTTTGGCTGGAGCTGAGCTGTGAAGCCAATTCACACACACGGCCACCCCTCACGAGGTCTGTGTTCCAGAGGACCAGCAGGGCTCCCACGGTCACTGCCCACGGCTGGGGCAGACAGGCCTGGTCAGCGAATCAGGACGTCTTTGACCACCCTGCTCTCTGCCACACCAGCAGAAGGGGATGATGCCTTTGAAACAACATGGGGCATAAAATAATAAAAGCATAGATATGAAGTCTTTAGAGAGAGTCCAAAGCAGGGCAACAAAGATGGTGAAGGGCCTTGAGGGGAAGCCGTGTGAGGAGCAGCAGAGGGCACTTGGTCTGTTCAGCCTGGAGCAGACTGAGAGGAGACCTCATTGCAGTTACAACTTCCTTGTGATGGGAAGAGGAGGGGCAGGACCTGATCTCTTCTCTGTGGAGACCAGTGATAGAATTCCAGGGAATGGCCTGAAGTTGTGTCATGGCAGGGTTAGGTTGGATCTCAGGAAAAGGTTCTTCCCCCAGAGGGTGGTTGGGCACTGAACAGGCTCCCCAGGGCAGTGGGCACAGCACCAAGGCTGACAGAGCTCAAGAAGCGTTTGGATGATACTCTGGGGCACATGGTGGGACTCTTGGTGATGGCCCTGTGCAGGGCTAAGGGTCGGACTCGATGATCCTTATGTGCCCCTTCCAACTCAGCATATTCTCTGATTCTGTGTGATTCTGTAATTAGTGGCAGACAGTGGGGTCCTAATGGGCCACAGCAGCATCGTGGGGGCTCAGCGCCTCTCGTGGTGCTGAGCTGCTCAGACGTGGCAGACACAGGGCAATGGAAAAGGCTCCTCACACGGCTGTGGGCAGAGTGCCACTGCAGCCCTGGGTTATCTGGTTTCCAGGCTGAAACATCGTGACCTCAGCTCCATTCCCTGCAGTCTCAGCCCAGCAGTGCTAATTTAACACCAGCATCCTGGTTGGCAAAGGCAGCAGGGAGGCCACAAACGAAAGTTCTCCTCCTCCCGTGGGCCTTCTTCAATGGGATGTGAGTCACCCAGAGGGCTGGGAGACTGGTGGAGGAGGCAGGGAAAGATGTCACTGGGAACAATCATCGTTTGTGCTACCTGGACACAGTGGGACTTTGTTCCTCCACCAGCTTGCACCAACACAGGAGTCCCTCCTCCACATGCGTCCCTTTGCCAAACAGTAGGACTGAAGGAATCAGCCTGTACCACCAGAAGCGCCTGGAAAGGTGGCAGGTTTTAGCCCTTCATAATCACATTGGAAGGAGGAATTAATTTTAAGTTATCACAAAAGGTGACAGAGTTGTCTTGCTTATGAACTGCTGCTGATTCTGTGTGTACTGATCTGTCGAGGAGAAAAGAGCCAGAAGCCTTTATTGGCTTCGCTGTGCCGAGAGAAAGTGTCTGCCCTCTTCCACAAGATAAGTTCAGCCTTGTTTATTTTCATTTTAGCTGTTCAGAAAGCTCTGTTGTATGCCTTGTACCAGACAGTATCACTGTGCCTTTAAAAAGGAAAGGAAGTGTGGTCCTGGCAAACATAACTGGAGCAATAAAATATAAATCTTTCTAATTGTTGTGGAGACAGAAAGCAAAACAAACTGTACTTAAGTACATTGTAAGAAAATGTCAGAGATTTGAGGGAATGGTCATTAGCATACGAAATCATTTATCTCCCATGAGTAAGTGAGTTGGATGGAGACCAACCCATTTAATTTTCAGTATTTTTCCCTTTGGGATTTCTTGGAATGTCAAAACTACTATTTTTTCCTCCAGGAAAGAAGATTGACTTCAAGGCTGATGTTCAGAGACCACAGAAACAAGTTGAACACAGTGTCAGCTCCCCCAGTCACCCTCTGCACACGTGTGTAGACGAGTCCCCTGCTATGGGTGAGGGTGCCCGTGTGCCCAAAGCTCTTGAACAGATGCCCCATCTGAGGTGTTAGACTCCCTACAACATTCATGTGTATTTTCTGTCACTGCCATCCAGCTCCTGAATCATCATCCCCACCCATGAGGGTGTCCCCAGGATGTTAAATTTGCTGAAATGAAAATTATGGCTTCCTGTAGGTCTGCAATCCCCACGGCCACTGCAGAAAACCACCCCAAGAGCAGTAGAGTCATTTTAGAGTCACCTCAAACCACCCACTGTCTAACTGGTCCAGCTGGTCCCTTCCCTGACTGGAAACTTGCCTGGAAGACACTTTCACAGACAGTTGCATCTTTGCTGTGCCTGACACTGTCACTCCACCAACACCACGTCTCCTTTCTTTCTTTATTTGAAATCTAAATTATGGAGGGAGAAAACTACTGGGAAAAATGTGACAGGAAGCATCTCCATACAGGTGATGGGTGAGGTGTCCCAGGACCCTTCAGGCCTCCCCTAAATGTTCCCTCTCCCGGGAGAACCCAGGGATGGGGATGAATTGAGCCTGATGGGGAGCCCCACGACTCCACACTTGGTTACACAGCTGCTGAGCTGAAATGCATGAAGTTATTTGAGACAGTTACAGAAACATTTGGGTACCCTGAACTTCTCCCTGCTGGATTCTTGTCCCAGATGGGAAGAAAATGAAGTTCAGATATTCTGGGATTAATATAATCAGAGAATCTGAGGGGAAAACTCGTGAGACGTTTTCCTCCTTCCTTTGATGAGGGGGGTGTCTCCAAGGTTAATGAACTGCATCCCTCACAGTAGGCAAAATGATACCACACATGTTTCAGAGCAGAGCGAGCTTGGAGGTACCATGGAAAAGGTTTATTCCTTTAATTATAGAACAGGAAAATTGTGTTTCACCTCCCTGGCAAGGCTGTTTCTAGCGAGAAAGTACTGAACAGTACCAAATGCAAATATCTTGCTTTTTTTTCCCTTTTAATAAGGTGGTCGAAAGGTCTAAGGGGAAGCAGGGATTTTGGAAGTATGCACAAAGTCAACAGTGCAGTTAGCAATGGGATAGTAAGATTTCACAGCTCTGCTTTGATCAGTATTTCAGAAAAGTGAAGCCATAGAACAGAACGTCCTCTGAACTGAAACCAAGGCAGGCTTTGTCTTTTATCTCAAATATCAGCTAAGAAAATTAAAATGATATGAAAATGCTGAACTCATTACATTTTACTCGCGGTTTTACAGAAGTGCTCCAGTAAGGGCATATGGTTTCTTAACGAAGGTAAAAATTTCTGGGGCACTCTAAATGCTTTGTAGGGTCTATATGTGAGCCAAAGAAGTCACTGTCTCCCAAAAATCCTTCACAATATGAAGCTGAAGCCACTTACTAACTATTGATTTTAGGAGCATAGTGGTGGTTTCATTTTCTTTTCAGAAGACTTTGACAGACCTAGCCTCTAAAATGTCAAGAAGGAAGGGAATGATTGATTTTGCTTTTCAGCCTAATTAATTATTTTCACCTTCCTCACACTCTTTTTAGTCCTCCTTCATTATTTTGTTTTGGTGCAGAAGTCCTTGTGATGTTTGTTTGAACTCACATACAAATAAAAGAAAAATGCCCATCCGTAATTTGAAGCAGATGGAGCTTCAGTACCCAGAGCTTGGGTTGTACCTGGAGGTTGTGTCATGGATGCAAGAAAGAAATTAATTACAAATGGATTTGGTGACATCTGTGGCTTTGGTGACTTCAGTGGATCTGGATCAGGCCTATAGTTGCATAATAAATATCCATTTTAATCCTGAACACCAAAATTATATCCAACACCTGTATTTTTATGGCTAAGCAGAGACAGCCCTGAGGGAAAGACAACCTAAGCAGGCAAAACAAGAATGATAATAAGAACTTTTACTAACAATTTTCTACCTATTATCTTTTTTCTTAAGCATTTTCTTCTGCTATTAATAAATAATAAATAATAAATGAGAGCTTGGGATTTCACCTTATTGCTCCCAAGATTTCATGTGATTTCAGACAACAAAAACTCCTACCAAGTGTCATCTTATCCAAATACCTGCAGAACCACAAGTGTCACACAGTGAAGGGACAAACCCCATCCTCACCTTGATGGAGAGGACTTCAGCCTGAGTTATGGTGCTGATCCTGATCCAAACCACTTCGATGTAATGGGAGATCAGAGGGAGCTGGAGGTCGGGACCTATTTGTGTAATTATCCCATGTCTGTTGTTCTTAGCAAAACCACAAGACCTCACTGGAGCAGCCTCACCCAGGATGGTTCTGGCCTACAGGGATAACAGAGCAGAGCGAGGAGCTGTGAAATTTTGTTTTCTTTAAAACAAGCAGAGTCTTCTAAATCTTTTCTGAATTTCCCTCTCGCCGTCATGGTTTGTTACGAAGTGATCTGCAAATAACAAGTGACAAAAGCAAAACCATTCTACAGGTTGTTAAACCTATCTTGTGGGTGGTGGGGAAGATCAGAGCCACCTCCAGCAATGGCTCAAAGTTAAGGAAATATGTGATCCTTGGCACAATTTGGTTTCTAGTCTTTAAATTTTAACAATGTCTCTGCACATCAGCACCAGCCTAAACAATTACACTGGGGGAAAAAAAGAATGAGATGGAAGCAAACCAAATTTTGCTGTACCAAGGATGAGGGACACAGGACAGTGAACAACTTTTTCCACATCATAGAGAAGAAACAAGGGAAATTGTGGTGGGATTGGGGTGGGATGACAATGCCAGAGACTCAGAACAGGAGGCAAGTTTCATGCATCCCAAACCCTCCCTTGACAGCAATGCCATCATCACCCTTGGTTCCCCAGGCTGCTCTGCTGTCACCATCAACCATTTTGCTTTGGATTTCACCAGAGCTAATGTCCAGGGAATGATGATTTCTATCTGACAACAGCATATTTTTAAGGAATTAAAGTTCTATGCTGCTAAGTGGAACTGTTCACACCAGAAATGACCCACATTCTTCCAGCTGAGGAACATAAATTAATCCAGTGTGCTTATTCATCTGCAGTCAGGGTGCTCAGCAAAATACCTGAAAAAGCTTTTCACACACCGGGTTGCTCAAATGCCCTTTGAGAGTAGAGTGATTGGCCTGGCCATGATCCTGAACAGGAAAAGAGGTTAAAATTGTCCTTTAAATAGAGCAATTGTCAGTTATTCTCTGGTCTCCAACTATGATGCATCCCCACGGAGAGGAGCAGGAGGAGGAAGGCAGGTACAGGACAGGGCAGCAGCAATTTCAGAGCTAGTTTGCTCTGTGCTTCCCAGTGCTGCTCTGGGATGTAGCTCCAGGTCCTGATCTGTCCTCCCCTGTACCATCCCCAGCTCTCCCAACCAACGTGAGCTGTGGTTGCTCTCATGATTTGCCCATGTCTTTCCTAGCATGGATTTTTCCAACAGCTGTTAGTTGACTTTAGGCCTTACTTCTAACTCCAAACCGAATCCTGAGGCGCTCCAGGGAGGTTGTTCCAGCCTGTCCCTGCTCAAGGGGTGCAACCACCAAACCTAGGAACAAAAAACACGTCGGTGTTTATTTTGGGATGCTCTGGTTGCTGGTGACTAACCTCGCTAAGCCTTTGGCCCCGGGATGCGGCTTGGCTTGGGTTTGGCTTTTCGCAAGCTGGCAGGTGACACTGCACCACTGAAATCCCTTTTCCCACTCCAGGAGCTTTTTGTGCTGAGACACACCACCATCCCAGGGGCTGGATGCTGGGTCAGCAGGGAAAGGCAGCAGTTCCCAGTCCTTGACAGCTCCACGTCCTGCCAGTGTCAGCTCCACACTGTGCGTTTCCAGATGCCCCTTGGGACATGAGGCTTCAGGGATCTCTCTTCATTTTCTCCCACTAAATATTTTTCTTTTAAAAAACTAAAAGAAAATCAACCTTCTAAACATTACTAGATACTAGTGTGCATAGATGTAGGTGCATTTTTACCTGAGTACAGAAGAATTTGCCAGAACTTTCCAGAAAGCTACTGGGCTTTATCCCTTTGGAAGGTGCCCTGCCCTCAGTAGGCAAGGGATCAATGAGATCAGGCAGCTCTAAGGAACTATGTCATTTATCCAAGTATTAGTCCAGTTGTGCATTGCTGTGCTCCTGCATGGTATAAATCCATCTGTTAGTTCCCCATTCACAGGAGTTTATTTTGGGCTTTTTTTCTCTGGTCCAAACTCTTGAAAATTTATTTCACTGTAATCAGTTTTGGCAGGGAAAAAATAAGGAGAGGAAGAAAGGAAAAAGAAGAGGAGGGAAATTCCCATGCAACAAAACCTCTACGACAGCAGAATTCAGATAAACATATAATAGTAAAGAAAAATGCCTCCTTTGATTTTTGTTGGGTGCCATGGCTTTCCTGGCTTGGTTAAATTAGCTGAGAGCAAGAGTCCCCATGCAGTCCCATCCCTGTTCCAGCCCGTACAAACAGAGGAAGTGGTTTCCTGGGAACAAAACCCACATGAAAGTTTTGCTGATGGTGCTTCACTTCCTGCCATTTCCTCCTCTCTTCACATTTCACACATAAACCCACAGGCAGGACAGAGCACCTGGTGCCTGGGTCAGATTTGTTATCTCATGTGAAAGAAGAGGGCACAGCTTACCATCTGTGCTGAGCAAGACAAGTCCCAGCACAGCTCAGTTCAATGTCTCATGAAATGGCAGAGGTCATGTCAGACTTGTTTTCAATGGACTCCATCCATAACCGGTGGGACAAGAAGAGTGAAAACGCCTCTCTCCCCTCCATCAGCTCTGATACATCTTTGCCGTGGTGCCATGGCCATGAGGTCCTCAGGTCACAGACATGCTGTGTGTACCCTTATTTAAAGTGATGCTCTTACTGCGGTTACTTCGGGTTAAGAATGAAAAGGTGACCAAATCCAGTTCAAAGGGGTTGAATTTAAAAACACCTGCAGAGCAACCAAGTATCTGCAGCGTTCCAGTCATCTCTGGTCTCACCTGGCTGCAAGCAAGGATCAAGGTCCAAGGGATGATGACATGTTATCAGTCACCTGACCTACCCAATTTTTGCTGTGCAATAAAATGTATCACAGAATCATGGAATGGTTTGGGTTAGAAGGGACCTTAAAGCTCATGTCCTTCCACCCCCTGTCATGGGCAGGGACACCTTCCACTAGACCTGATTGCTCCAAGCCCCATCCAGCCTGGCCTTGAACAATTCAAGTGATGGGGCAGCCACAGCTTCTCTGGGCAACCTGTGCCAGGGCCTCCCCACCCTCACATGGAAGAATTTCTTCCTAATATCCAGTCTAAACCTTCCCTCTTCCAGCTTAAAGCCATTTTTTTTAATACTTAAGACTGTAGAAGGATTAGAGCCTAGTTGCTTCCAGAAGCACATTTCCCAAGTCGTGGCGAAGATAAAAAGACTTTAATGGGTCAAAAGACCCTTCTCTGGGGTCAAGGCTGCATCCAAAATATTGAATGGACTGTTGTGAATGTGGCATGAATCACACAGAGCAGAATGTTGGCTGTTTTTTGAGAAATAGTGCTTAAATACCTTTAGTGCAATTTATTTAAGTTTAGTTAAGTGTTGTTAAGGAAGCCACAGGACATTTAACGGAGCAATGAAAATAGTCTGATAAGATTGGAAAAAAAAATCAGGGAGCTCATAGTCAAAAACATTCTGTTTCTAAATCAAAGCAATAATGCCTTTCATTATAAAAACAAGATATTTTGTTCTTTTGTTAATGACTTCATGTTAAAATATTGTAAGTCTGCATTTTGCAGAACCGTGAAGAACAACACAAGGAAAGGTTCTCTGCTGAACACCTCAGACTTTAATAAACTGCAGGTCTTACAGTGGTTTATGTCTTGAAAATTAAGCCTTTAACATGTGTTTGAAAACTCAAACTTCAGCTGTTTCAGTTAATTAGAAAGCTTAAAAATTGCAACTTAATGAATTCAGTGCTTGTTTATGTTAAACTGTCAAGCAGTTAGGCAATGAAAAAGTGCCATTTTGGGGAACATCTGATTGCAGCCCATGTGGAATTCCATATGTCAGAGAAGCTGGAAAGCATTTTATTGAACCATTGTCTAGAATGTGAATTAATCCCCTACTACTTCATAAAAGACTTCTTAGTAGGGTTGACAAAGGATTTATCATAATTATTGCTCTGGCCTGGATCATGATTATAAACGATACTCTGTGTGTATTTTGTTTATAAAATTCCCAGTTTGCAATTAAAGCAACCTGCAATTTGCTCTTTCCCTGCCTTCTCGTCAGCAGCTGATCTGAAAATCTACCATTTGTTTTCAAAATTAATACCTGTCAAACATTGCTTTTGCTCTACAGTGCCAGGAAAAGTGAAGAGGAAGAAATGTTTGAAAGATTTTAACAGAAGGGGATTGGTACAGAGCTGGTAGGGAATAAATGATGCTTCCTATTTGTTAGGACAAAAGCTGCAACCACTTTTCTGTGTGTAGCTGTTTCATTGCTCGAGAGCCAAATCAAACACCCTTAATTATGTCAAGCACCAGCAGTTTGTTTGATTTTAATGAGATCACTTCTGAGGTTCCTGAACTTGGTTTTTCTCTAAATTATCACCAAGAGTGCTTGCCTGATTTTTTAGTACAGGTGTGAGTGTCCCGGGCATGAAAGGGATGTGTTAAATTAACAGAGTTTCATGTGCTCCTCCAAGAAGTGTTTGGGTGTGTTTCCAGCCAGGGAACAGAAGAAGCACTGCAGGATTTACCTGGCCAAGGTGTTGTGGTTGGTGACTATGGAGTGGTCATGTAGATATTTGAGGACAGGAGTGGAATTCGCTATCCTGTGGGAGCTGCTGAACACCAGCAGAGAAAAAGGCAACTCGGGCATAAATCAACTGAATTGAGGACACCATGAGAAGGGTCTTACACCTTGGGTCTTACTGGGATCATCACTCCTAACAGAAATCTGACATTCATGTAGCTGTGTTTGAAAAAAAGGAGTCTCAACCCAGGATTACGTGTCCTCTGGGTCACAAGTGTAGATGTTCCTTTAATAAATAAATGTGAAAACACTTGTTGAAGAGGATATTCCAAGCCCATTGAAATACTTAATGGTAAAAGGACAGACCTGAGTGGGTATGAAGAGAAATTTTTCATAAAATTTAACCTAAAGACACATTTTGAACACCAAGAAAATCCATTAAGGTCACAATTTCAAGTTCTTAACTGTGTATGATAGTTTAAAGTCCTTCAAATCTGTTTTTACCTCTCTGATACCACCTCTAAGTCTGCAAGCCATAGCGGGCTCCTTGACTGCTGCAAGAATAAACAATTCTGCAGACATCATCCAGCCTACAAGTCACTTGTATCACTTGTGGTTTGTATAAAACCATGGTCCTTTCCTTTGGAAAATTAGTCTTAAACACTGTTGCAAACACCAGTTGTACTGGGTTTGCCCAAAGTCAATAGATGGCCCATTAAACATAGTTACTGCCTATGCAAAAGCTTTTTCCCCTCCCAGTAAATCAAATTCCCATTTTCCATTCACAAAAATTTGTGTGTCTGTGCGTTGGTTTTGAAGTTGACTGCTTTGGATGGTGTTCAAACATCAATACATTTTTATCACAGGTTTTTGGAGGGTTGTTTTTTTTTTTCATATGAAAGTTAAAAGCCTAATGGGATCGCTGCACGGAGACGGAATGGTTCCCGGGGAGGAAGTAATATATGATAAAAAGAAGGGTGTTTGATTTCAAAGTCTTCTAACAGAAAGTTTCAGAAAACCATGAATAGAAAACACTTACACTAATGCTGCCAGCCTACATTATGTATATCAAATAAAAATGAAAAAAAAAGGTTCTTTTTTTAGCTCTTGGGGGAAATTAAAATAACATACTTGTACGGGAGAATATGCAATCTAAGTGAAGGCTTTGTTTATATTTAATACAACACAGGGAAAGTATTTTTGAATTCATTGGAGCAAATCAAGCTGGATACATTTCAGTGCCCGGGACTGACCATTGCAATGATCCTTGTGCTGGCCTTTCTCCTGAGCTTGGCTTGGGTGCCCCTACACTGATTTCACTGATGACCATCACCAGGGCATCAGACAAAACTCAGACATTAACTAACTCCCTTTTCATAATCTGAAATGTGTTTCATTTCTTCTCACTCCTTCGTTTTCTTGTTTGATGTGAAGTTTTCCAGAGTGTTTTTCCTTGGTTGGGTTCCTAATTTTTTTCCCTGGAGACAGGATTGCATCCATCATCCTGAGAACATTTCATGTCAGTTCTTTGTCCCGGTTCCATAAATACGTGTGAGTTCATAAACCTATTTTCAAAAGGCTAAGTTTTCTCTGAAAAGAAGAAAATTTTTAACATATGATGGAAGTGATAAATAAGAGCTGTTTGTGTGTGTGTAATGTGAGGTTTGTGGAAGCTTTAGCCAGCTACTGGAACCCATGGAAATGTAAAATGGAGCTCTCAGTGTTGTTCCTGCTTGATGGCCCAAGCAGAAACACTTGGACCTTCTGGACATGGGAAAAAGAGTTATTCTCAGTGGAAATATCCCATAAGGAAAACCCACTTCTGCATTCAGCCCAGCAGAAATTCAGCAGACCTTGGCTCAAACCGTGATGTCACTTGCAGAGAAGCTTTAAATCTCATATATTTAATTTTTTTTTAATGTATTTATTTCTGCTTTTGCTTTTCAGATTTGCTTCTGAGCAAGTCTGGCTTAGCCAGCCCTGTGTTTGCAGCCAGGCAAAACCTCCCTGGGAGGTTTTCCTCCCCCAAGAAACACAGGATGCTCCGTTGTGCTGAGTCCAGGGAAGTGGTGGACTCACCATCCCTGGAAGGGCTCAGAAAATGTGTGGATGTGGCACTTCAGGACGTGGGTTAATCCCATGGTGGTGCTGCTGCTGCTCAGTGATCTCGGAGGTCTTTTCCAACCTTAATGATTTCATGTTCTCACTGTGCACCATCAGCCACCACAGGCACAACCAGGCAGAAAGGAGGAAAGGGAAAATGTGACTGTGTTCCAGAAAGCAGGATTTATCCCTCATTATATTGGATGTGGCAGGACACTTATTTCAGTGCATCCCATATGAAAATGTATTCACAAACACGCGGAATTAAAATATGTGCAGTTGCTTTTCTTCACCGGTTTTCTGCTAACAATGTTTGGCTGGTATTTATTTGTTTGGGTGTTTGAAGAGGGACTTTTATTCATGTGAATATAGGTATTCATCATGTAAATGAATGTATTTATTCTGTAAAGGCTCACTCTGTCTCTGCAGTTACTTGATAGGAATGTGACAAGAGGAAATTGAATATAAAGTCTACTGGACAGCCAATAAATCAGGCTTATATCTTTCTCTCTACCTCAGACAGGAAGGAACCCAGCTATTTTTAAATCTACGGTCCATATAACCAGCCAGAGCTGGTTCTTCTGTTAAAAAAGGGGGGGAAAAACAGAAGAGAAAAGCTAACAAGATTTTAAAAATTCTAAAATTCCTTAGACTTGTTTACCTGGCCATGTACCCCCGTGGGCACTGCCTCCCCTGCCCCAAGGTGCACAACATCACAACACAGCCAAAATATGCTCAAGGACCAATGTCAAATCCAACATAGGGCACATTCATCAGCCCCAACCAAGAGCTGGGTGAAAAACAGACCCCATAAAAAACAGTTTTCAGAGCACTGCCAACACCAAGAGCGCTGGTCACGGTTGTGGAGCCACCCTGTCCAGATGTGACAAATCCTCTGTGCCAAGTAGGCTGTGGCACAGGTCTTTTAAAGTCAAATTTCTTCAGCTTGGAGCATTCTGGAGGCAGCAGAGCCGGTTACATACACATGACCTCGCCAGGGCTGCCGGGTAGGAGTGATTCATTCCAAGCAATCCCCCAGTGTGAATCTTTGCTGATTAACATTTTCATTTGTCTTCCTTTAACAAGCAAGTTACTGCTGATGAGGAGATGAGGGATTCTTAAGTTTCCTAGAACTAAATTAACTATTCCTACTCGATTCGCTCTGGCTGAACTTATATTATATTGCCCTCAAGGCTGTTAATTTGAAAAATGCTCTTGGATTTTTTTTATTTTATTTTTTTTCAGTGTTCCTGATAGAGATCCAAGTGCTAATAAGGAGTTAAGTTACATTTCATGGTAAGATTTCTTAATTGCCAATGTTGGCTGAAACTTGAACAGTTCAGAGATTCTGTTGATTATGTCGGCCTGAATATTATTACATTGAAATCCCTGCAGGATAACTGCAGCTTTTGTTGTATCCATTGCATCATTTTCCTAATGTTGTTCAAACCCAGTACTATAATAATTTTGTGGATTGGAAGGAAATTAACTGTGTCCACAGAGCTGTGCCTCTCAAGCAGGCACCGCACTGTAACTGTGTTAGAATCACAGGCTGGTTCAGGTTGGAAGAGACCTTCAAACACATCTTGTTCCAACTCCCTGTCATGGGCAGGGACACCTTCCACTAGACCTGGTTGCTCTAAGTCCAGCCTGGCCTTGGACACTTCCAGGGATGGTGCAGCCACAGCTTCTCTGGGCAACCTGTGCCAGGGCCTCACCACCCTCACAGAGAAGGATTTCTTCCTAATTTCTAATCTTACAAAAGGTTCTTTGGTCATATTTGCTCCATCACCTGGATGAAGCTTCACAACGTTTTCAAGGAAATATTCCCCAGTCCGTAATTCTTCACCCACACAGCTCAAATATTTTAGCACAGTATGGGAGAAGGTCCTCTGTTCAAGAGCTCAGAAACAAGGGTTCCAGAAAAGTTAAAAGCCATTTTTTTGGAACAACCTGGTCTAGTGGAAGGTGTCCCTGCTCATGGCAGGGGGTGGAATGGGATGAGCTTTAAGGTCCTTTCCAAGCTGAACCATCCTGCGATTCCATGATGACTCTATGATACAGCTTTCAAAACAAGCAGCTGCAGTGGGACACATCCCCAGACACAGAGAGATGCTCATCCCAAGGCAAGGCATGGGAATCAGCAGGGATATTGGGTCAGCCTGATTCCACAAGTCTGCAGTGCCCCAGCACCGTACCTGCTGCTCCCACTGCAGCTCATTTAAAAATGTGCCTTTTCTACACATGGACCTAAAAAAAAAATGTCTTCGGACAGATCATCCGTTACCCTGAGTCAGCAGCAGCTTCAGAGGCCATTTGTTCAATTTGAGAAATGGCCTCTCTGAAGGTACAATATTCTCTCTAAGCCCCAGCTCTCACTGTCTCATATATCAGCTCATTAAGAACACGGCTCGTCTCGATGGGGCCGATGCAGATGATAAGAGACATCAAGTAGCAGCCCATGACAGGAGGAGCACGAGAGTCCTGGCCAGGCTGATTGGACTCAGCTGTCCTCTCCTCCCCATCCCCGGCTCCACCAGGAATTCCCGACTATTTTCCTGGTTGCTTTTAGATGACTCTCACTCCTGTCACAGCTAAACTTCCTGTTTGGTTTTATTCTCTTTTCAGGAAATGCATCATTTTCTTCTTCATCACTTGTTAAAATTGGTGTAGTCTCGCTGCGTCCCCTGCAAATCCAAATCCTTGCTCTGCCAAGGAAATGTGTTTGTCGCTTTCCCGGTGTCAGTTTCTCAGAAGTAATTTCTGTATAAACTTTCCACCCTGCTGTTTTCCATCTTGTGTTCAAAAGGCCTTAAAACACGTCAATTTTCTGTTTCCTTCTATGGTACAAAAATCTTTTTAGTAAATATCATAAGCATCTCTGTTGAAGGTGCAAATATAATTCTCTGCTGTTGGCTGAGTATTTCTTTCTTGCTGGGTAGGCACCAGAAGTCACAACCCACAAAGCCTCATTGGGTATCTGAGATGAATATAAACACTAGAAATATATAATGGATAAAAATTCTCATTTATTCTGTATTTACACGTACTTGGCTATTTGCAATATTACCCAAACCTAGAAGGAATGGCACAAATCTGACTCTAAATGGAGGATTTACAGGTACCAAACATGGGCAGGATTAATAAGGTGTTTAAGGGTGTCAGGAATTTTGTTTCTGTGATATTTGCTGGGTTTCCTCACAACTCCCCTTTGTGAGAAAAAGTACATGTTGTTTCAAAAGCACAAGAGCAGGGATGATTTTGTCACTGACATTAACAAGAATTTTCAGCCTTCAGAACTCTGCTACCAACATCCCACGTGGCCTTGGCTGGATCTTTAATCTCCTTGTCCTTCACTTCCCACTTATAAACTTGGGACTATGTCACTGCTGTGACCAGAAGCAGGTTGAGATCAGAGCTGGGAAAAGCAATGAAAAGGCAAAACATGAGACTGCTCATTTTGGGCTTGTTCTGTTAAATTTTGGGTTCAAAGAAGGAATTTTCCAAGGGAAGGAAAGATGAGTTGCTTATTATCCTCATTATTCAGGGCATTCACTGCTCATTCTCCTGCACATGGGCTTTGCAATGGCCAGACCCTGCTCTCTCCACGCAGGTGACGCTGCCACGTGAGTGCCACCTTTGTGCCACACAATTTGCTTTTAAAGTGTGAACAGGTGAAAAGTTCACATCAAAAATAGTTCCACCCTGAGCCTTCAACCTTCCTGCCATCCACCCAACTGCCAGATTCCTACTGATACCAGGGAGAGCAGAATCAGCGCTCACATAATGCCGAGCTTTGTTTTTCCTGGTTTATTATTGCTGTCGGTGACTCCTGTGTTCCTGAGGGTTTATTCACCCTGTCTCCTGGATATCTCTCTCTTTTCATATTCATCTTTCACTTCTTTGCACTGTTCCTGGTTGGATAGATGAGATCATGGGCCTGGCAGTGTTGTTTTTGGACAGACTCTCACCTTATCAGATGGGAGCAGAGTGTCCCCTCTATTTGACAGAGCTGCATAGCCGGTGAATTCTGCATTTTGCAGGAGCTCTACTACCAAAAACTTTGGTTACTTAGTTTATTTGTGTGTTTGTTTATCGACCTGAGCATCTGTTTGGTGAGAAAACATGGTGATGAGCCCAATTTCCCCAGGGCTGGTCTGGGCAGTGATGAGCTTTTCTGCCCTGTGCCCCTTGTGAAGCAGCTCCCACACACTGGGTTGGGAGCCTGGGAAGTGGGGAAGGAAAGCAGCCAGTCCCAGGAGCGACTGTTGTGTGATAGCACCTGCAGGGTGATGTTTTTCTGTCACCTTCTTTGCTGTTCCCAAATGCTGTGAATTAGAGTCAGCCAGACAAACAAGGTGGGAGGGCATCTATTTTTTTTCTCCCATTTGGTCAGAATTTGAAATGTGAAGAAATCTTTTGCTGCCTCTCAGGATAATGGTTGACCTGCTGCTGTTCCCATGTGAATGGGAGAAATTTGGAATGTATCATATAACCCCATGATTCCTTAAAAAAAAAGGATTTTCTAAAGAATGGGAACCAAATTATTTCCCTCTCCTTTTGTCTTAAAGAAGATCACAACTCTCTGATTTGGGCAGCATTTCAGCTTCCAGTGCAGGTCTCTGAAGGATGAAAGGATCTATAGCAAGTGATAATGTAATTTATTATCACCAGAGCTGAGAAAACAGCAAAAAGAGAAAGATAAATTCAGGATAAAATAGAAGAAAAAATTCCACAAAAAATATGCTCTTGGGCCTGAACTTCTCAAATCCTTTCAGTGGGGAGCACTCTGCTCAGCACACTTCTGGCACCAGGTCCCACCTGGATGGCTAAGCTTCCCTTGGGCTTGCAAGTCCACTTTTAAATGCCACAAGCAAACCTTAGTCTGGGATCCACAGCTGGGAGAGATACTCCAGGCAGAGAAACAGCCTTTAATGTACCAAAAGACCTAAAATCTCCATATCTTAATGAGTCAAAATGGAAAGATCTAATGGTGAGCTGATCTTATGAATTTTATTCCAGTTAGCAAGAGAAGTCTTTATCAGATGAGAAGTTTTTGTGGAATTTCTGAAGAGACAGAAGCTTTGAGTTCACCTGACACCCACGAGATGCAAAGCTGATTTACTGGGAACAGCAAGTCTAGGGATGAGCAAGGCAATGTGCTTAATCCCATGCCTTCACCCAGCATCTCCAACTGGCATCCCACCAAAAGGACTCAACATTCAAAACATTCCTTTGTTCTTCTTTGTTGTTTTTTCCTTCCTTTCAATTTCTGCACTTCTAAGTCCCAACCAAGATGGGAAGAGCCCAGAGCACCATCAGAGATGACAGTTTGCTCTTCACTAGGAACAGGGGGAGAAGAAAATCAGAACATATTTTCAAACTGGGCAAACCAGTTCCCAGTATTTATCTTCTGTGATGTACCAGTTTCCTTTCTCTCAGTCAATGGCTCATTTTCTTTTCAAAATCCATTTGCCAGCAAGAAGATGCATTAAATAAAGGAAAAGAGAACATCCCCAAAGCCAGGATGTGGTCAGAGGATGAACCCTCATCCATGGAAGGAACATAGAGGATGATTTCTCTCAGTCAGAGCCTTTCCACAGTGATGAAGAGGGGAAAAAAATGGGAAAGTTCAAGATAAGGTTGACTTAAAGATCACATGAAGTGGCTGATTGTGCTTGGAGACAATTTGACTTGACAATCTGAATTTCTCCTGTGGGAAATCTCCCACTGCCATTTTCTGCACAACCTACACCTTTGGAAGAAAAGCTTAAAACTTTCTCCTGAAGGTGGATGACTTAATTTCTATGTTAGAGCCTGAATTCTATGGCAGAATCAGGGATCCCAAGATCTGAGTTGTTCTCCACACAAAGACCAAGGTGTATTTGAAGGCAGGATTTAGGGCTGTACCACAGCTCTGTGCTGAGCCAAGCAGAGGGTGAGGTTACAGCTACACCAGGAAGTAAATCTGTTAAGGCAGATACTACTGGTATTCCATGAGATAGTAGCCAAAGGAATCCAATGACTGCTTCTGATTTCTCCTCTTGTGTGCAGGTTTCTCAAAGCATTTATAACCCTTAACATCCTTTTCCATTAAGGCAGGGAGGAGGACAGTTGGGCACTGTCCCTCCAGCCGCTGATAGGACCTCCAGGCTCCCCTGTCCCAAGCTTCAAGCCCTCAGAAGCAGTACAATAAACAGACTACAGGGAATTACTCCCTTTAGTAATTTAGTGTGTGAGAAAAGAGGCATCACCTCCTCTCCATGTGGGATCAGGGGGGCAGGAAACTGCCTTGAGCCCACCCCAGGATCCCTCTGTGGAGTGGCTGAAGAAGGGAGATGCAGGAGACCCAGCTCCCACCCACAGGTTCAGCCAGAGAGAGGAGATCCAGCACACTGGTGCAGAGCAGCAGTGAAAGTTGAGTGCTGCAGGTTCAAAAGGCTAAAGAGACTGAATTCAGAACGGATTTCTCTGCCCTCGCTTTCACAGGCACGAGATGATCCCGGATCCAGCCAGTCCCGTCTGCGGACAAGGACGTGCCGTCTCTGTTCTACCCAGTGTCACCATAAGAGGGATCCTTTCGCCTGTCCCTGGAGGCTTGCCTGACATTTCTTTTGAAAATTAAGAAAACAAAGCCGTGTGAGTTGAGGGAAAGTGCAATTACACAACGCTTTGAAGTGCCTTGCTAATCCTCGCGCTCCCTCGGGACATGAGGCACAGGTTTGTGGAGTGACAGGCACATCCCTTCACCTTACTGTTGATGCTGGCTCACAGTAAAGGTGGTGGAGGAACTGCTGCCTCAGGACAACACCATGGACTTGGGCAGAAAACGTCCCAAAATCTCTGTCCGGACAGACAGTCCTTTGGTTGTACTATGAGCAAGGAGGAGGTACCTCAGGGTAGCAGGAGAAACCCCAGCAGTGCTGAGAACCCCACTGCATGCAGAAGCAGTCAGTATTGGTGATTCAAAACCAAAGAGGGCCGTGGTAGGAATGTAGTCACTACAGTATTTTAGGATACCTCAATTCAGGTCCCAGGATGCTCTGCAGAAGAATAAGCCAGGCGAGGCTGCTGTGGATCTTACTCTGTCTTCTTCTTTACCAGGAATTGGATTTCAGTGATCCTTGTGGGTCCCTTCCAGCTCAGAATACTCTATGATTCTGTGATTCTAACCCTGGCATGGCTCAGAAGGGAGCTGGGGTTTTGCCTCCTGCCTTCCACCACCTCCCTCTCGGAGGCCAGGGATGTCCCAGCTGCAGAGAGCAGCAAGCCATGGGGCTCCCAGAGGGACGTGGGAGAGGCATTCTCACCTGCCTCCAGCACCTTGGCAGAGCTCTTGGCCCCAGTCTGTTTACACAGTGTTTAATGCTCTTGATGTCAGTGTGGAGATGTGTTAATAACCCAATTAAACTGTTCACCCAGCTATGTCAAATCCAATCTCTTGAGGAAGGCTTGTGTGTTTTGCTTTGTAATTCTTGTGCCGGGTTGCAGCATGCCAGAGCCATGTCCTCGTGGCTGACACGTAGCCCCAGCTCGTCACCAGCGGGGTCTCCTGCAGGATTAGGCAGTGAAGTGCTGATATAAAGTTGTATGAGCACGTGAACACCACCTGCACTCCCTGACTGCTTCCTCCCCATCGTGAGGATGGAGGCACACAGGGGCGTGAGATCACGTGCGAAACTTGGCAGAAGGTGCTCTGGTGGTGGCTTTTTGAGGTGGGAAACGTCACTATGAGACTTTGGCAAGTGGACTGCAAAAGAGGGGGGGTGAATTCCTACGGCAAGGGCACTGGGTTGATGGCAGGACAACCCATTGGTTGGGCACAGTGCAGAGTGTACGTGGCACCGACCACGCCGGCTGTGGCTCCGCGCAGGCAGCAGGATGAGGGCTCAGGTCTGCCTGAACTTGCCCGTGCGTGGCTGTCATGACTGTGTCTCTGCTTTCCCATCCACCAAAGGAAGGCAGGAATGTTTCCCTGCCCCACTCAGTCATTTGGGAGGTTCCAGTCACTCCTGTCTGAGAAGGGATCACCAGTCTGAAGCTCTGTTTTGCAGAGGTGTTTACTAGAAAAGACCAGCTATTATTGTCCCTCTGTCATTATCCATGACTGTCACCCTCTGGATGTGAGCAGCCTGTGAAGCCCAGCACACGTGCAGGTGTGTGTATATGTCCATATATCCATATACACAACAGACACATGTTTATATCTCAGCGTATAAATCACAAATATTTGAATGATGTGGGTTTTTTTCCTTGAGATTTATCCAACTTCCTTCTCTTCTGATCAAAATCTGTAAGCTCAGAGTGTCCACAGAACTACAAATTTAACACAAACTCCTCCAGGAGCAAAGAAATTGAAAATTTTGTTATTGTGGTCCCGCTGGAGGAAAATATCTCCCCTTCAGAGAGTCCCTAAGCATGTACTTAACTGTAGGCATGTTAATGCCAGCTGGGATCCTCAGAGCTGAAAAACACATCCATAAAGCTGAAGTTCACTTCACCAATTCACCGAAGGGCTGTTCCAAACAGGGACCAACTTAAGCATGTGCTTAAATATTTTCTTGAATCTAAGCCTGTATTAGTGGAAAAGTCATTGTTCCATACTAGATTTTTATACGTCTGTGACTTTAGGGTAGTTTTAGTATTCTCAATAGATTCCTTCTTTGGATGGATTCCTCCCCTCATCATTAATATCTGGCGTCAACTGTCTTTCTTTCTCATCCATTCCCAGAGACAAGGAAAAATTTTCCCTTCTTTCCACGGATGTATTTATGTTCCCTATGGAAATTCTTCTCTATGATATATGAACTATTTTCAGAGAAGTTTAGCAAAGCCTAAATCACAAAGGGGAAGAAAACCCCCTCGGCTTGAGTTCATAAGGGGAAAAGTTGAGATTGCAGTGACCTGTAGTGTGAATTTTTTCTTGAGTTTAATTGTTATTTCCATTCAAATCCCTTATATCCTTAGCCATAAATAAGACTCCTGAATAATCCTTTATTTTTTGTCCCTATATCTGCCTGCCATAAAATTAGGAGGGAATATTTAGGATCTGTCAAGATGACAAAGCGTCCTTTCTGGTGGCCGAAAGACAGGAAGATTTTAACTTTGGGAGAAAGGAACATGCTTTTCTTCAGCATAGGATTTCCTCCACAGAGACATCATCACAGAGTGTCAGAAGCTGGGCAACTCTCCAAAGGTTAGAGACAGGGCCAAAACTTACAATTTCTGCTTTACACAGGGCCATTTCTGTCCCTGAGATTTTAAAGACTGTCTCACCACAGCTGTGAAATTCGGAGCTCCCACATTGCAGCTTGCTTGAGGCAGCCTGGGAGATGTTTCACATCTAGGGCTGTACAGGCTATTTCTAGTAAACCAGTTGGAAATTAGTTGTAAGCTGTGAGTGCCAGGAAGGACACAGCCTGATGCTGTGAGATGAGTTGTTATCTCTGCAGCTGCCATGGGAAAGCTCAGCTGCACAGCCCCCCTGAGGGACACATGGACTTCTCCCTGCAGTGCCCACACCAAACCACCCTCAAACCCACTTCCTAAAAAACCTCCCCTCTCTCTGCAGAGCCAAGTGTGGTCCCCCAGGCGGGTGTGAACCGGGGGAGCTGAGTCACCTAATTGTTGTTGGGGTGTTTTGCACGGCCTGGGACACTGGACCCTTTGTGTGAGAGCTGTGCAGAGACACAGGAAGGCGTGTGGTCTTCAGTATTTCACATGTGAAGTTTCCATGGCCCTTAAGGTCACCCTCTGGATCACACATCCACTTGGAGCTCAATTCCTCCGCCTGCCACTGTGCCTAAGCCAGGGAGAGCTGATGGAGAGCAACGAGGCTCTGCTCAGGCCACCCAGGAGACATCCACCTTCTTACAGAACCCAAAGGCTCTCCTTAGCTGAGGATGGGGTCAGGGTGCAGCTGCCCTTGACAGAAGGTGGGTGACTTCACCTACGATGCCAAAACAAGCCGCTTTCTTAAGAGCCGGAAGAATCAGCTCACAGACTGCACAGCCACATCTCGGTGCCACATCCACAGGCCTGAGGAGATCCACGTGGAACTGTGTGCAACCATGACCTTGGATTTCCATCCGAGCACTTTCCAGTGGATCCAAAGCCATCCAGTGAGACACTGAGCCTGGGAAAGGTCTGCACAGCCCAGCCTGACTCTCCAGTGGTCACCCTTTGGGCCAAAGCAGAGCTGCTGGTCTTACCTTCGCTGGGGCAAAGTGAGCCAGGATTTATGGGCTCCCAGATGCTGCTCTAAGCCCTCCATGCATGCACAAATGAACACACAGGAATCCCCCGTTCATCGGCTCACTGATCCTTCCCAACCTTAGGAAACAAGAGGAGATGGATTTTCCCTCAGACATCAGAGTTTGGGAGGCAAACGCACAGCTCTGGCACTGATCCAAGGAAGTGAGCCTGGGATAGGTTTTCTTTCAAGAATTTCAACCCATTCATGTACTTTCTTAATGATTCGAAGTCTTCAAGGAGTTGCCTTTTAGCTTTAGCTCCCTTTCAATATTTGTCATGTGTGTCAAAGTCGATTCTTCATGTTTCCTCTGTAGCTCTAACGGAGAAACTTCATTTCTTATGCATTTGAAAGATATTTTTCCCCTATTTTTTTTTTTTTTTATTCATGGAAGAAAAGAAGATCACTTTGAAAGCAAGCAGCAAGGGTAAGAGCAGAGGGAAGTGTATCTCATTTGGAGACTTGAAGTTAATGTTCTAGCATGATGAAATCTTAATGAATGACTGGAAAAGGCCATGGAGTCACTAATTCCTCATTTTAGTTGGATAGACAAGTAAGTACCTGCAGGCAGTGACCACTTGTCCAGGCTGCTGAGTTCTTGGAAACTCTAGGGAAATGCCCTACACCAGGTGGTCCTGATAAAGAGAAGGAATGGGAAGGAAAGCTTCCCATCCTCCAGCTCTTCCAGGAGCTTTTCTCCCAACATGCCTACACATTTGGAAGCTGAAGGAAGGGCCAGAAGGTCCTCAACATTTGCTGAGCCACCAGGGTGGAGTATGACTAGTCCTGTCTTGACTAAAGACTTGACAAAAGCATTTGACAAAGCAAGGTCGAGCGACCGATCCGACAAAGCCCTGCTGGATTCCTGCCCAGGCAAAGCCTGAGGATTGCAAATTAAACACTCAGCAAAGCTCACCTGAGCCCCGAGACAGGGAGAGACAGAGTCCCCCTCCAAACACTCCCTGCTGCTCCTCTTGACTCTGAGGAAGTCAGACCAGAAGGAACTTCTGCAGCCAAAAGCCCAATTCCATGTCTGGAGAGGCAGGAGAGCACCTGGGATTTTTGGATTTTGCACGGGATTTTTTATCACCGGCTGCAGAAATCATATATGGATACAATAAGAATTAGTTCAAAGGGCTGAATCACATCTCAGTCTGGTCCTGGGCTGTCTCTGCTCAGCCACAGTCCTTATCAGACGGGTTTGGCTACATGATTGCATTTCACACTCTGAACACAATTATTTTCTTAATCTTTTATAAACTACAGCTACAAGTTTTTGCGACTTGGTTTTGCTGACCTGCAGTTTCCTATTGATGCTCAAGCCATGAGCAAAATATCTCTGAAATAAGTTAAGAAAATAAAACTGGGCAGTCAAAGGTTTCAAGAGACCCATCAGGCTGCACAGGAGTGCAGAGCAGCAGGCTGGGTGCCCTGTTTTAAGCTTTAACTTAGGCTGCTACTATTTGTTCTCATTAAATTCAGAGTCATCTGGCTTAATTTGGTTTGCCAGAAATTTGCTTTAGGAAAATTTAGAGTAGGATCAGAGTCACCAGGCTTTTTTCCCCCACCATTTTAGGACAGAGGATAATAATAGAGGATTTTTTTTTCCATGAAAGCATATGCAATTTCCTCTACAACCATCCAAAACAAATAATCAGGAGATTTCCCCATGTTTACAATGGGGCTTTCTACTGACCTTCCCTACAAAGCACTGTAGGAGAAATCAGTGAAAAATACTCTGTAAGAAGTGGGTCACAATTGCTGTTATTGTTACTTAGAAATTATGTAGCGTCTAATCTGAAACCAGACACAACAATTAAGGGCTTCTCTTTGCCCTTTTCATAACAAACCAATTATATTCAACAGTAGGAACAGTTAAATTGGAATAAATCTAGTTTGTACACAGAGACATTTCATGTTTATTAGTAATCATTGTGTTTAGTGTTTAGACCAATTCCAAATATAAGCTATAACGATGTATAAAAACTTTTCTCCTTGGCATGATTGAGTGAACATGACTGACTTGGCTCTCCCTCTCTTTCTGAACAACTATAATTATATCAGTATAAAAGTGACTACATGAGCCTCAATTTGTAGCAAAGCAAAGATGGACAAAAGTGAGAGTATTGCTTTCAGATTTCATGAGGAAACAGATTTTTCAGCCCCTAATTTGATGAGTTTTGACAGATTTCTTTGTCTTGTACCTCTGTTTGAGGAAGCAACTACTGTGCTGCCTTTAAATCACATCACTAGTGGTGATTTGGGAGTCCCTGCTCTAAATCCTGAGCACAAGGAAACCAGGGATGTCTTACTGGCACTGCAGCACAACCCAGCCAGGAACAGCTGGTAAGGAAGAGAAAAAGAGCCTTTTGGGTGAGTTTAGAGAGGATGTTGTTTAGGCAAAGGTTGCATTTGCCAAGCAAGCTGACAGGTTTAGAAGATGTAACCTGCTGCACATGGCTTCCACCTGCCCTAATTCCCTAAACCACAGATGTTATCCAGCTCCTCCTCATATAACCAAAGGGTGATTTTACCCACCCCAAAGCTTGTGCCTCAAGTGGTCAGAAGTTTCAATCCTCTGAAGGTCTTTTGTGTCACAGCAGATTCTGGAGATAATTTTGACGGCCAGCTTAGACCAGGACTTGAGTTGTCATGTGACCAGTGTTGATTGAGACATATTGAGTCATATGCAAAGTGTCCTGCCCAGGTTTGCATGAGTAATGGCAGAGATGGAAAGAGATCCCTGGGAAAGAGATCCCTGGGAAACAGTATCCTCATCTCTGTACTTTAATTTTTTGGAGATGTGATTATGAAATTTTACGCAATGCGTGCCAGGAGCTGGAGGTCCATATTGCCTTCAGGACTCCTAATCTTGAGATGGAAACAAGTGAGTCAGTCTCAAAAAAACACAGTTTGAGGATGCTGTTACTATGACACGGCTGATCACAGATTCCCTGTTCCTCCAGGGTCCTCCAGGTAGGTCTCACTCATGTGGAGCTGTTATTGGGACAGGGACAAAAAGGAGAGAGATCACAGAATGGTTTGGGTTGGAAAGGACTGAAAGATCATCTTGTTCCACCCCCTGCCATGGGCAGGGGCACCTTCCACTAGACAAGGTTGCTCCAAGCTCCATCCAACCTGGCCTTGGACACTTCCAGGGATGGGGCAGCCACAGCTTCTCTGGGCAACCTGTGCCAGGGCCTCACCACCCTCACAGGGAAGGATTTCTAATTTGTCTTGAAACAATCCTGCTACAAAAGTGACCTGATCTGTCCTGTGAGGGCTGGTGCTGGTCCAGGGAAGGGTAGCACTAGATCTCTCATATATTTAAGTTTCTGCAGGACTATCATGACCATCAAAGCCAATGCAGCACAGCTCACTGTACAGAGAAAGGTAAAATAAGAAATAAAAGAAAGTAAAGATGACAAAATACAGCTGTTTCTATTCCATATATCTGCCTTTAGGGAGGTGGGTGCTATCCGATGACTACTCAGCATTTCTCATTAGGTTCCTACTGTGCTGATGGGTGGATGTGCGAGCAGCTGAGACAAGTGGAAGGACAACACCAGTTTTGCAAGAGGTGAAGAGCTCCTTACGCGCTGTGAGATCACAAATCCATCACATGAAGCCTAATGAGGAGGCTGAGCCAGTACAAATACAACTGTTTAACAGTTTATTTTAACCATCCAATGAGAATGAAACAACTTAAAAAGATTCATGCTGCCAACAATCTTTTCCTTTTTTTTTTTCTTTTCCTCTTCCCCTCCTTGCATGGCATTTGTTAGAAATCAGGATTTTCCTTAACTAAATGTCTTGTGGTCTCCTTAGCTTTGTTTCTTAACAGGGTTGTCTTTATGTTAGTTTTCTTTGGCTTCCCAATAGAAGAGTAACAGATTTCTTTTGAAGTTTTTATTGATGAATGAGCTCCTATAAATAACTCTCTGTGGCAGCAGCTTGATCTCAGAGTTTACTCTGGAATAATAGTAGCAATGGGAATGGAGGAAATTTATGGCAGCATGACATGAAATAGTTTAATGGGCTTCATACTGTTTAACTTAATCTTTACAGATGTAAAAACAGAAATACAATTATTTTAACAACTATTATTACATATTGCTCTTCTAATGAAAACAGAAACTTAGTAAGCAATTGAAGATAGGTAGGGAAGAATTAAGGAGTCCACCTCCCTGCAGATTTGCGAATTAGTGTGTTGGGCCAGTGTATTTTCAAATCTCCATGTGAAGAGCTGTGGAAGATCCAAGGTGGTCTGCAGGTGGGAATTGGTACTTGCATGTAAAGCTGAATCATGGGGCTTTGGATCAGGATGTAGATGCTTTGGGAAAAAAAAAATCATCTCTGTGTTTTCTTCCACACCTCCTTGTTCCACCCGTCTGCCTGCTGAGGAGCTGATCCCAATCCCACCAAAGTCCATCCTTGGTGATGCTGTGGGATACTTGGTCGCATCTCTTGTCTCTTGTAGCCCCATGAGTGGTACAGCTGTAATCCTCCCACCTTAGGAGCAGAAACAGGTACTAAACTCACACCAATCAAAGGATGAAAAGGACAGAGGAACATGATGAAAACTGACCTGATAAAAGAGAATTTAACTGTTCATCATCACATGTCTGCTCACCTTCCCATCATGGGTTTGCTTGCATCTCTAAGGCAATGCCACTTGATGCAAAGGTGACCCAAATGTGCCTCTTTAACCTGCGTAAACTCAGGAAGGTGAAAAGGAAAATCATCCTAAAATCATCAGTTTTCTGTGTAAATGCCCAGCCCACGGACGGGCTGGTATTTAGCCCAGCCAGGGATCCAAACCGAGGATGTGTGGAACACAGTGTGCAAGGGGTGGGTGTAAAATCCACTATTATAAGTACTAGGAAGAGGCACAGGACCTAATTCAACCCTGAGATTTCCTTTGCAGGGGGTTGGATGTGGCTCATAGCCAAGGGCAGTTCCATTGCACTTCTTGGTGCTTTGCAAAGAGCTTGAGTAAATATTGAAACATGTTGGTACTCTGCGTAATTTCTATAACAAAAGCTGACAGCTTTTGTTTCCTCCTTGAGGGAGCATTATTTGAAATGAAACTGCAGTGAAAATTATTAGCATTGTGTGCTTTCAGCTGTCTGTTCAGTGGGAAATTTGTGTTATCCATAACATTTTCCAATCCGCAGAAATCGCCCGTGCAAGGAATAACTTGCAAATTCTTACTCCATTTCCAAAAATGTGGGAAAGTTTATTTATTTCTCCATGCATTCCTGATTCGCAATGTGCTCTCTAAAAATGTCGCTAAGATTTAGGCTAACCAAGCTCATGCTAAATTTAGCAACTATATTTTAAATAAACATTCTTTACGCTTTACTGAGCCGGCTTTGAAGCCGCTTAAAACAAATCGTGTTCGCATGAACATGAACAATGTTTTACTTTGGACTAAGTGAACATCTGAATAAGTAATAATGTATTATTATTCAGTATAATCCGAAAATGAGATTTTAGGGATCTAATGCAGTTAATTTAGGCAAGATTCCTGTGAGGAATACCGAACCAGGCCTGTATTTATTTCTGGAAGAGCCTGGTTTTTTCTCTTTGACCACACAAAACTTCCTTCTGGTGTCTTACTAGAACTGAAGCTCCAAGGGTTGGTGAAATCAGCTGTGATTTTGCACGCACTGCACTTGAGGAATCTGGCCCATTTTAAAGCACTTAATGATTTGTCTGGATAAAGCACTAAAAATATACTGTGGGGAGCAATTATGCAATGTCCAGACTGATGGATTGCATAACCTCATAGACCTTTTCCATCTGTAACTTCTCTAATTCTGTGATCTTGTCTTCTTGGTCTTTCACTTAAAATCAAATATGTGATCTGTTTAATATCCCAAATGCTGTCTCCTGGGAGATCTGTTTTCTGGGTGTGTGGGGCTACGAATCAAGTAAAGAAGCAGATCCTTCTTCCCCTCTCATTTGGCAAATTGGCTGCTTCTCTCACCAGGCTTGGGAGCAACCAGTGGGTTTTGGTGTGAAAAAGGATGCTCTCTCCTTTATGTGTCTTCCTTGGCGAAGGATGGAAAGAAAATTAACTATAAAATGGTGTGAGGGGAAGTAAAAGCAGCTACAAAGTCCCTCAGATTTATGTCACCTGTAAATCAGACACAGACAACCACTTGCAGTGACGAGCCCTGAAAGTGGTTCCTGCTCACATGTAAATACTCGATTATATTTTATATAAGCTGCGGGACCAACTTTAGGAGAACACACACTGAGCACATTTAAAGACTGGGAGCCCCATTTATGAGAAATTAAACTCCGGAATTATTTTAATGCGCCAAATTTTCAGTTCCCCTCAAAGGAAACGTGTGTTTGGAGCGAAGCCGCCCTGTGAACTGAACGAGCCTCTTCCACTGTGGGATCTTCTCTGCCCCTACGAGTTAAAATTGGCTGCGGAGCTCGGAGACGTGGAACCTTGCTGGGCTGGGAGAGGTCACTCCTCTCCAGAGGAACGGAAAGGCACATATATCGCCCACACAAGAAGTGTGCTGTTTATACTGCATCCTGGGCTATTTTCTCCATTTCTCCACAGTATTCCAGACTGGTGTTTACAGCCAACCCTGAGAGGTTGGGAAAGCCAGGAGGGGGAAGATTCCAGGGGTGAGTTAAATACTGGGTGGCAGTTTTGTGCTTGGCAGCTGGTTTTCGGGGGGGGGGGGTTGTGAAACAGGTGTGAAACCATTGGCATCAATTCTTTGCAGCTTGTCAAGTCCTTGATATTCATGTGGCACTTTGGCTGATTTGAACTACACCACATCAAAATTCACACGATATATAGAGGATTAAGGGATGCTCAGTCACATCCAAAGGGCAGGAACCAGTGGATTGACACTCACACTCATTTCTCTGCACCGAAGCACTGTTGCTTTTGGTTTATGTTTTTATTTTATGTTTTTATTTTATGTTTTTATTGTATGTTTTTATTGTACCATTACTTGTCCTCTCTCTATAAACAGATGACGTGCAAGAGCTGTGTGTGGTTAGTCATCCTGCCTGCTGGCAATAAGACCCTTTTTCGTGGTATTCATCCCCTGTTACAGCACTGGCCTGATCCCAATTAATTCCAAATTGCCCCTCATAACTATTCACTCTGCTGTGAGTTCATTTGAGTTAGTGTCACTTTTGTGCAGAGCATGTTAAGTTTACTAATTTTACTCTCTCAAGCGAAACCAAAATCAAGCTCAATGTGGCTTTTAAATAGTGCAGCTGTACTTGGTCCCACTTCACTCCACCAAAACAGAAATAAGATCAAATGTCAAAGCAAAGCTTCACGAAAAAACAAATTCCCATTGCATAGAAAAAGCTGAATCTCCCCCCCTCCAAAAAAAAGTGTCTGTGATAAAAATATACATGGTCTACATATTAAACTGAGACTTACTCCTTTGGATGATTTTTTTGGCCACTAAAAACTGCTCTTGCACAGAAAGGGCTGTGAGGTGGAGAGGTTATAGATGTATGAGTAGGAAAGGAATTAAAGGCCTGTTTACAGTTCAAAAAAGGTACTTTGGGAAGCTGGAATAGGAGCATAGAGGTGACAAAATGGGGGGAGGGGGGTGTCACAGCTGGGATGCCAAGTTAGGAGAAAGGAAAACAAAGGAGCTTGAAGACACAGGTTAAAACTGGTGATTAAAAGCATTAATATCCACGGTGTGGGGGCCAGGCTGCAGGGAGGCCAGGGATGCAGGATCCCAATCTATAGGAACTGGCTCTGGAGCTTGATGGAGATCCATCAAACAAGTCTCAGAGGCAGCATTAACCTCCCATCTCACACCCGAGCCCAAAGTGTCACTCAGGGAGTGGAGAGATGATTGGAGGTCTCTGCTGGGCAAGAACTGAGCTGGATCGTTTTCCTACCCCTGCAGCTTCCTGTGAGTGATGTCACCTCACGGACTCCAAACAGACTGGTGATGTCAGTCCCCAGCCTTGAACAGAAACCTCCTGGCAAGGTGGTCACTGATTTAACCGATACCTGTCTCTAATTACACACAGGAGTGGCACTGCAGGGATAGGATTTCACACAGGGAGCATCAACACTCTCAGCACTTGCCCAGCCTTGTAAATGGTGGTGGGGACGCATGTGCCTTTGACTGAGCAGTGACACCTTCATTTCACAAGTGCTTTTTTTTTAATTATTTTTTTATTACAGTGCCATAGCTTTAAAGAACTTATTCAATATATATTCAAGTTGTCAGAGTTGTCAGAACTACTTAAATAAAGTCTATCTTGCAAATCTGTTTTAAAAAAATCTCTTCTATTCCCTTTTTTCACATTGAGAAGAAGGAGCTCGACCTATCCAGGGATCTGCCTGTAAGCATCATTCTTTTGGGAACCCCAGCATCAGTTCCCACCTTTTGGAGATTTTCTGTATTTTCCCATATGAGAGCTCTTTGCCTTGTGCTGGAATGAGGCCCCTGAGCTCCTGGTCCAAATGTCAAGGTTGTTTGGTGCTGATCTTCTTCTGCACAAACTGAATCACAACTCACCTGAGAAACCCACATTTCCAATATCCAGGTGCTAACTTAAGGACAAGCTTTTCTAGTGAGATGGGGTGGGATGGAGGGAAGAGAAGGAAAAACAATCATTTTGGGAAACATTACCTCAGTTTCAAGGAACAGGTAATTTCCCAGGACTCTGTTTTTGTCTCTCCCATCTTTTATGAGGTCCATCATGTCCTCACCAGGATATTCACTGCATCCAGCAGCAGACCCCACTCCTTGATCCTCCAGGGTGTTTTACATCACACCAGCCACACTCCTGAACAAAATACTTTTATTGGATATAGGTTTAGTTTCATAATGAAAATTGAGAATATAGATTCTTTTTTTTTCCAAAAGGGCATTTATCCACTAATATACAAAAAGCCTCTATTTATGGCAAACAAAAATAAGAAATATTCCTGATTTCTTGCAGTCTGGATTCTTCCTTCTTTAAGAAAAAATAAAATCTTAGATACATAGCTGATGTCTTTTTTTTTTTCCTGGTAGTTGTCCTGGTTGTTAAAAGACATATTTCAAAATGCCAAGAGTGGCCTTCACAACCCTGCTTCAGTCTTTTTGTGATCAGAAGCAACTGATCCCAGCAAGATATGGAAAGGGGATGCATCCTTGTGTTTGCTCATCCATCCCCCTCTCATCAGTGAGCAGAAACTCTTTTGAGATACTCGAGAAGCACGAGTGCTGGGCAGGAAACCAGTTACACACAGTGCTGAGTCTAAGCAAGCAGGAATGTGCAGGATGAGCCTGGATTGCTTGGTCTGCCCTTATTTCATCTCCAGTTACTTGCCTTTACCCACTGGGGGGACTGGGCCAATGGAGAGTATCAGGAATTATTAATATCTGTGGGTATTAACGGCAAAACAAAGCTCAGCCCCCTCCCCCACGGATGGGCAGAGTGGGTTGGGTTTCCAAAAGGAAAATAAAAGAAGAAAACCAGAGACCTGAAGGGCTCGAAAGAAACCAGGTCTGAGGAACCTGAGGGATGCAAAGACTAAAGGTGCAGAGCAAACCCAACAGAGCTTAGGGGCAGTGTGGGCAATCCCCCCAGTGCCTGTCTCCACCTTCGCTACCCATGGGAAAAGAAAGCTGGTTTACCTTCAGAAGTCGCTCTGGCAAGGGGGTGGGAGGCAACGGCTAAAGAGAGTCCGAAGCAACACGCGCCTTGAAAATGCCCTGAAATCCTGAGTCACCTTTTACATCGCTTTGGGGTTTTTTTGGTCTACCCGCGCAGCGAGGTCTGAGTCCAGCCTCTCACCCCCATCGCGCCTCGCAAGCAGCGCCCGGGGCCGGGGGAGGTTTAATTATGGGGCAACTACTGGAAATTAAATACCGCCTCGGATACGTGGAGAGGGAAGCAGGAGAGGAAGGGGATGCCGATGTGGTAGAGCCTCCCGTGCACCTGGGAGTCGAGCATGAGGGAGGCGTTGAGGGTCGGGCCGAAGCCGCCGCTGGCGACCAGGGAGCCGCCGAGGCAGCCGGCGGGGCCCTCCCGGGCGGCCTTGGGGGCTGCCCCGGGGGGCGGCTGCCGCAGCCCCTGCGCCAGGATGCTCTCGATGCTGAAGCTGCGGCCCCGCGGGCCGCTCTTGTGCGGCGGGGCGGCGGCGGGAGCGACCGGGGCCGGACCCCCCGGGGAAGCCGCTGCCCCCCGGCCCGGCCGCGGGACCCCCGCGTCCCCCGCGTCCCCCGCGGCCGCCGCACTCCCCTTGGACCGCTTGGGCTCGACGGGGCGGGCGGGCGGCCCCGGCTGCTCGCCACCCTTCGCCTCCGGCGGCCCCGGGGCTTTGGGCTTCCTCTTCCTCCGGCGGTAGTTGCCGTTCTCGAACATGTCCAGGCACCGCGGGTCCAGGGTCCAGTAGCTGCCCTTGCCGGGCCGCCCCTTCTCCCGCGGCACCTTGACGAAGCAGTCGTTGAGGGAGAGGTTGTGGCGGATGCTGTTCTGCCAACCCTGCTTGTTGTCGTGGTAGAAGGGGAAGCGGTCCATGATGAACTGGTAGATGCCGCTGAGCGTCACCTTCTGCTCCGGGGCTTCTTTGATGGCCATGGCGATGAGGGCGATGTAGCTGTACGGGGGCTTCTGCGGGGGGTCCTGCCGGGAGATCGCCCCCCCGGGGGTGAAGCCGAGGGCAGCCGGGAGATAAACCATGGAGGGGTTGCCCAGAGGGGAGAGGTGGCTGCCGTAGATGTGGCTCATCGCCGGCGGGTTCCCAGCTCCGCGTCTTCCCCCTCGGAGCCGAGCGGAGGGACGGGGCAGGGCAGGAACCTGGGACGAGTCCACCGGGGAGCTGTTTGTGCGAGCTCAGCTCCCAGCCCTGCCTGAAGGAGCTCGCTCTGCCTCTGTCCCTGCTTCATAGCTCTTAAAAAAAAAAAAAAAAAAAAAAAGGGGGAGGAAAAAAAAAGTTAAATAATTGTTGTAAGTTTGCTATTATATGTTGACTTAGCACTGGAAAATAAATTGTCTCTGATAAACAGTCGTTTGTGTTCTCAGCCCACCCACATTAATTAAAATTTCATTGCTACAAAACTCCAAGCTCTCTCCACGTGTCTCGCTGGTACCAGCCAATGGTCTCCGGGTTATTCCTTCATTTGTTTATAGAATTAGTCTGTTGATAAGTCTGCCCACCCAAGTCGAATCAAGCTGTGTTTATTTGGAAAAATTTCCGGGCACCCAATATATAAACGCAGTGATCTGATGTTTGAAATATCACGTCCACCCTTTGACGCTGTAAGCACACACAGCAGAGCAGGATGTACACTGCTGGAGCTGGGGAGGAGCGGGCAGGGATCCCCGCAGGAAAACTGGGGCATTAAACAACATAAAAATTGTAAAAAAAAAAAAAAATTAAAGAAAGGAAGAAAACGGGATGGGTGAGAGGAGGAGGCAGCGCTGCGACGAGGAGGAAGGAAAAGGGGCTGACTGGAGTTCTGAGGAAAGAGGGGCTCAGGTGTGGTGGGGTCTCCTGCACGTCCCAATGCAGGGACCCTGCTGTTCATCCCCGGGGGACCCCCGAGAACGGCGGAGGGGACTCCCCGTCCAGCCCCGGTCCCAACCAGGCAGGGCTGCGTTGGGGGAATCTGCAGAAAAAGGGGAATTTGGCAGGCGCGGGGAGGAGGGTCAGTATTTGTGAATGCGGGCCTGTTGCTTTATATTATGTACTTTCCTGTTTATAACAAGGAGGGGGATTATAACAACTTTACAAGTGCACACAGCTGGCCGGTGCTTACATTAGGAATTTGTGATGCTCTTTTTCTGTATAAACGTCCAGGTTTGGGGCTGTGTTTTCTGTTATTGGATTTTTTTTTTTTTAATTTACTGACGTAACAGCTTTAATCCGAGGCCCCGAGGGATTCCGATGCAGTTGGAGGTGTCGGCTCTTTCCCCAGTCCCCCCGCTGCTCGGACCTGCGTGAGACCCCAGGAGACTCTGCTCCGTGGAGCATCATTTCTCCGGGGGAACGAAAAGGAGGGCTGAGGGGGATCCCTTCCTCCTTCACTGAGAAATATCCCGACAGTGAAGCTCCCACGATCCTGGTGGGTCTTTTACCTGGAATGAGAAGAGGTAAAAGCCGGGCTCCTGGCTGTCCCCCAGCATCACCCGGCCCTGGCGATGCCTTGACCTTCGCACCCCCAGATTTCCCTGCAAACTACCCCTCGCCCGTGAGGTTTTTCGTCCACTTCTGCTCCCGTCCTCCTGGACGAAGGAGTTTCATCCCCCGGGTAAAAGCCAGCGCGATTCTGTGGAGCTGCAGATGCGTCCTGAGAGCTGCAAACTGCCATGAGAGCCTGGGAAACACAGCCAGAGTGCGAGGGGAGGCGGCTTCTGGAGCGAGGGGGATGAGGGGGTCTCTCCTCTCACTGGCTGGCCCCACGCGAGGGAGGGAAAATCACCTCTCTGACACCGCCCTTGGCGGTAACTCTGCATCCCTCCCCCGTGGTGCGCACACCCACCGGCCCCCGGGAGCTGAAGGACCCATCCGCCGTGCCATAAATGCAATAAACCTCCAAATAAATAAAAAAGGGGAGATAAAAGAAAGGGTTGGAGGTGGGGGAGACTCCTCTCGTCTCCTCACTGAGGACCAGCCCTCCCTGGCAGCCTCCCCGGACAGGTAGCATCCTCGCCGGGGAGGATGGAACGGAGCCCGGCTGCTCTAACCCGCCCGGAGCATCCTTAGGGCAGCCGGACGAGGGTCTTCCCCCCTAAAGCCCCTTCCTCTCCCCAGTTCGGGGAATCCCCCGCTACTTGGGACACTCCAAGCGCGGATTAGTAAAACAATAAATACTCGCATGTACGGCAGGAGACAGACACACGGGCTCCCGCTCTCTCCCTGAGATCCCTCCCCCTGCAAAATTCTTCCTTGTTTTCCCCTCTTCGCGGTGGGAAATCCTTGGAGGCGGGGATGCGGTTTTTCTCTTCGTTCCTTCTTCCCAACTCGTGTGCTGCCTGTTATCGCTGTTATCCCTCTCTTGCCGGCGGCATCCCCGGAGCTCGCTGCGTTATCCACCCTGAATCAGCCCTCCGAGCGTCTCCGATGGCTGCGGGGGGACCGGGGAAGTGGGAGAGAGGGATTCTTGTTGATGGTGTTGTTTGGCCGTGGCGCTTTCCCTAAATGGGGAAAAAAAAAAAAAAAAAAAAAAAAAACGGAGCCGGCGATGGAGGCGCTCCTGGATGGGTTTTCCCTCCTCTCCAGTAGACAAGTCCCTTCTACATCAGCAGCGAGGAGAGGTCCCGCCCGGGGCCCTCGGGGGGAGCAGGGCGCAAATCAGTGCTCCCCACTCCTGCTATATCCCGGAATGAGGGGGGAGAAGGAGTGTAAGTCAGAGCTCCCTATTCCTGTTGCATCCCGGACTGGTGGAAGTGAAGGTGTAAATCAGTGCTCCCCACTCCTGTTGCATCCTGGGATGGGGAGAGCAGGGGTGTAAATCAGAGCTCCCCATTCCTGCTGCATCCCGGGATGGCGAGGAGAAGGGGTGTAAATCAGTTCTTCCTATTCTTGCTGCATGCCAGGAAAGGGGGAACAGGACACAAACCAGTGCTCTCCACTCCTGCTGCATCCCGTCCTGGGCTCCCTTAGGAATGATCTCCCGGCGGGAATTGCCCACCCCTCGCCGCCTCGCCGTACACGGCCCTGTACAGTTGCGAGGTCGCTCGGTATTGCCCCGGGCTCAGGGATATAATTCCTTCTCCTCTCCAAAACGCCAGAAGAGCTCGCGGCCTTCCCCAAAAACCTCTTGCCCGGTGCCTTCCTATGAACTCTGAGGAAGATGGGGTTGATTGGAAGGGGCCAGACAGCTCGTGCCTGGGTCGTGCAGAGGCCTGAGGGGCTATCTAAGGGGACTGTGTTTTACCTGGGTCCTGCAGCACCAGGGAAACGCTCTTTTGACTGAGTTATGGGGACCTTCCCGGCGGGGACGAGATAGAAAACCGCTGGCCCTTCTCCCAAAACCCGGAGCTGTCTGGGCTTTCGGACAGGTTTGCAAACGTGGAGGTGAAAGGTAGCACAAGAAAAAAAATCATACATATATGAAAACCCATCCACCATCCTCTTCCCGGAGCCACCGGCCACGCAGCAGCATCAGCTCGTCCCCCCCATGGCGAGCTTGGCCCCCCTGATCTGCGAGGAGAGGGTTACGGGGGCGGGGGGTTATACCGGTCCTTCGGCTTCCAGGGACCGCAGAGCCCGACCCGGCCGCGGCTGCTGCTTCAGCTACCCCGGGCCTTCCTCCTTCCTCCCTTTCTTCCTTCCTCCCCCTCTGCTCCAGCCGGGCTGAAATCACCTGTCGCGACAGGCGCCTATCGCCTTGTTGACCTCCATATCTCAGCTTTTAAAGAGAGTCACAAATACATGCCTGCATCCCGCACTTAGCTCTCGCTTCTCCTGCGACACCAGCCCACCCAAAAGGGCTCCCAGTGGGATGATGGGAGCGACTGGGGGTCGAGGGAGAGGGATAGGTGGGGTCCAACCCCCCACCTCAGGACGGGACAGAGCAAAGGGACGATGCTCTGAGCCCCCAGGCCCGGAAGAACACCTCCAGCGGGGCGGGAAGGAGGGAGACAGAGGGGGAAGGTCCCACCGGGACAAGGCGGGAAAGAAAACACCAACAAGGAGCGGTGGGGCGAGATGAGCCCCCTAAACCCGGCTCAAGCTGAGACCCCCCAGGAACTGTCCAGCAGCAGCGCGGGGGGAGCTTGCAGAGCCACAGGGAGGGGTTCCCCGACCCCCAGCACCGCATTCCTCGGCATCCCAGACCTGCCCGCCCGGCGAGGAAAAGGTCCCCGTGTGCCCAGAGCCCTTGGCCGGCGTGGGAAGTTGTGGGAGCATCGGAGGCCCCGGGATTTCTGAACGCGTGTGGGAAAACCCACAGCAGCCACCTGACTTCAGCCATCTCCCTCACGGCGTTCCCGTGCGGAGGAAAACCTTGGGGGAAGCAGGCCTGAGCCGGGAGAGAATTCTTTCCCAATTCGTTTTTTTTCCCCCCTTTTACCCTGTTTATTTTCTAGCCATCGTTTTACTCTAATTATTTCCCTTGTAACTTTTTTTTTTACCCTTTACATTATGTATTTTCTCTTTTTTAAAATAGCACTTTGGATTTTATTTCATTTTTAAAAAATAAAGAGAACAAAAATAAAAATAAAAACCACCCTCTGAGAGCCAGGAAAAACGGCAGGAGTTTTTTTACAAGAATGTTCCTTAAAATACAGATCAAGCGAGGCTCGGACATTTTTTTCTCATTTAAATCGAGTTTCAGTGCTGTTTGCCAGCTTTTAAGCGCATGCGAAATTTAATCGGTCAAAACCAATTTATTTCATCGATTTTAGCAGCCTGACACGGGTATAATCACTCCCGAACTCAGAAAAAGGGCTACGAGGGATACTGGGGGGGCTACAGAAGGTGGGACAGGAGCACGGCTTGGAAATATCCCCTGGAAACACTGTTTGGCTGAGATTTTGCAGCCGGAAAAGGACATGGCTCCAGTGAGCTGGGCTTGAAAAGTCCCAAAGACCCTCCTAAACTCTGCTTCAGGCTTTGCCGGCATTCCCGTGCTTTCAGCCTTGCTAAACCCCACGCTTCTGCCCTGGGTTAAAGCTCCTGGAACAGGTTAAAGGATGGTTTGGGGCAAAGGCACGCCCAGCATTTCGAACTAGAGCTTAAAGAGATAAAGAGAAGGTTAAAATCAGCTAATTCTTAGTACAGGAGAGCATTTAAAAACTGTACTGTTTTTAAATTTAAAAACTAATTGGTTTTAAATGATTATCAAGTGAACTTTCCACTTTGCTTTTTTGAAGTCTCCACAATGAGTCCGGGCTCAAATGATCACTCTCATCACCCGCACCCACTCCCAGGCTCACAGGCTTCCTTTAAAGAAAAATAAATACATAAATAAAATGGATTTTTTTGTTTTGTTTTCTGTCGTGGAAAGATCAGGCCCCAGGCTCAGAGACATGCCGAGCACTGTGCAAGGCCCGCGCTCGCAGAGACGGGGCGAGGGGAGCACAAATCCCCTTCCCTACTCCCGTTTTCCCTGTTCTACCCATCGCAGGCCTGGGAAAACTCCCTAAATTTCGAGCTGACAGGGATTCCGGATTGAGGGTGCTCAGAGCCGCTGCCAGCGCAGTGCCTTATTCTTTCCCCTCCACCACAGTTGTACAGTTTCCATCTCTCCACGTGAATTAAACCTTTCATCTAAGAAATAATCATCAGAAACCTTTGGGCTCCAGGAAAAGGACTTTGTTTTAAAAACAACCAGTGCCACGTTTTCTGCATGAAGGAAAGGTGAAGGGAGAAAGAAAAAAAAAACCTGCAAAAACCCAGTATATACACAGAGAAGCGCCAGACTTGGAGCAGAAAAAACCAGCATGGATTTATTTTAAGGTAAGTACAACAATTAGGACCACATAAGACAAACGAATTTTGAAGCAGGTTAAAGCAAATAGTCCCTAAGAATGGTCAAGGTGAAATCTATTATACAAAACATCACACGTCGTAAATAATAATAAAAAAGTATCAGATACTTTTTCTATTTTTCCTTTAAAAAAAAAATCCACCAGCAAAAAATAAATTATTTCCTCATCTTGCGAGAAGAACAGCTCTAAAACGAAAGAAACTCTATTGCATAATTGTACACAGAAAAAGAAGAAATCACTTGTCATTAATTTGGAAGTTAAGAATCGTTGGGCGAGACAAAAATAATCCAGTGAACTCAACTTTAAATATTATATTAATGGCTCTGAAAATCAGCCTGATTAGAAATCCACACATTTTTTACAGCACAACAGAGAACTTAAAAAATACCCAGGACATATATTTATATATATATTTATATACTTTTTTTCCTTTCAAAACTTATAAATGGTCGTTGTGATATTGGTCCATAACTTATTTTTCTGAGACCCCCTATACTTTAGCATATAAAATTTGCCACTTTTAGATAGACATATATATATATAAAATGATTCTTTTTTTTTGCCACTTTTTTTTTTTTTTTTTTTTTTTTTAGGAGAGATCCCCGTTTTTTCAAGTACAGATTTACTTGCCTGGAATCTAAGGAGGCCCGAAACGGGGCTTTTTGGGATCTACAAACTCTGTGACTCCCAGGTTGGCGGGGAAACTGTCAGGTTGTTTCTGGTTTTGTTTTGGTTTGTGTTTTTTTTCCTGCGTTTGGTGTGGTTTCATTTCTCCCGATCTTTTTTTTTTTTTAATAATTATTATTAATAATAATTTTTTAAAACCTTTTTTTTTTCCAGATGGCCCTAGGCGGGGGGTCGCGGCTACTCAGTACTTAGTGCAGTCGTAGGAGTAGGGGGCGGCGTGGCGGTATAGGGAGGGCGCGGATCTGTAGGGGATCTGACAGGCGGAGTTGCTGCTCACCTGGTGGTCGCTGAGCGAGGCGCTCTCCATCCCCAGCCGGTGCGACGTGAACATTTCCCGCACGTTGGGAAAAGTCTGTTGCTGAGAGCCAAAAGTGTGCCCGGGCAGGTGGCTCAGCTCAGCCCCGTGGTTGAGGTACCAGGAGGCGGGGGGCTGCCCCCCCGCCGCCCCTCCGCCGCCGCCGCCGTGCGGGTGCCCGGTGCCCAGCGCGCCGTCCTGCCCCGACGGCAGGCTCAGGGTGCCGAGGGGCGACGGGGCGCCGGTGGGATGCTCGGCCAGACCCTCCTCCAGCGGCGCGCACATGTGGCCCGGCCTCTCGCCGCTGTAGAGGCTCATGGCCCGCATGCTGCAGTGGTAGCTCCCACTAGTGTCCAGGGCCTGGCTACACGCCGCGCTGTAGCCCGACGGCTGCCCCGCGGGGTAGCCCAGCGGCATCCCGGCGCCCGTCCTGCCAGAGGCGGCACTCACCGGGCTGAGGTCCCCCGCGGGGGAAGTCCGCAGGGTCATGATGCTCTCCACGCTGAAGCCCGGCAGCCCGTTGCCCGCGGGGTGATGCTCGGGCAGCGAGGTCTCGGGGGAGGCGGCGGCGGGGGGCGAGGCGGCGCTGCGGGGGCTGTCCCGCAGGGCCCCGCCGCTGGCCGGGCTCAGCGTCTCCACCTTGGTGATCACCGGCAGCTCGGGGGACGCCGTCTCGCTCTTGATCACCACCTTCTTCTCGGAGGCCGGCGCCGAGGCGGAGGAAGAGGAAGAGGAGGAGGAGGCTTCCTTGGGAAGGTCGGCGCCGGGCAGCCCGGGGGGCTTGGGCTGCTCCTTCAGCAGCCGTTCCCGGGCCTCCTCTTTCTCCTTGGAGACATCCTTCTTCTTGAAGCGTCTCCGGCGGCGCAGGAAGCTGCCGTTCTCGAACATGTTGTAGGAGTCGGGGTCCAGGGTCCAGTAGCTGCCCTTGCCCGGCTTCTTGTCGTCGCGAGGCACCTTGACGAAGCACTCGTTGAGGGAGAGGTTGTGGCGGATGCTGTTCTGCCAGCCCTGCTTGTTCTCTCGGTAGAAAGGGAAGCGGTCCATGATGAACTGGTAAATCCCATTGAGCGTGATCTTCTTGTCGGGGGCGTTCTGAATGGCCATGGTGATGAGGGCGATGTAGCTGTAAGGTGGCTTCACCAGGTCCTTGGGGGCGGTGGGTTGGTGGGGGTGGTAGGGGCCGTAGGAGCGCCCCATGCCCGCCGCGTACTGCTCGGCGTGGCCCGAGTAGACGCTCATGGGGTTGCCCATGCCGCCGTACGTCCCCGCCGCCCGGTAGTAGTTCTGCTCGCTTAAATACGGCACCACTCCCAAAGCGTTGGGGTCCGAGACGGAGTAGCGAGCCTGCATCATGGAGAGGGGCTTCCCGCGGCCGGGGAGGCGAGGAGGAAGAGGAAGAGGGTGGAAGGGCCTCACCCCCGTCCGGGACCCCTCTGCGGAGAAGGGAGAGAGGGAGAGAGCGGGAGAGAGAGAGAGAGTCCCGGAGCCGAGCTAAATCCCAGCGTGTCCTCTAGCAGCGGCACCGCAGCGGCATCCTCCGGGTTGCCGGGGGCAGGGTGGTCTCTGGCGGCCTCTCCCTCCCTCTGTATGACTGTGATTCTTGTACACACGGCTACGGCCCGCGGCGGCGGCGGGCACTGCTGCGGGGAGCTGGGCGGGGGAGGGGGGCCCTGTTCTCGCAAGAAAAGGGAATTAAAAAAAACCCGAAAAACAAAACGAAAAAAAAATAATTAAAAATATTAAAAAAAAAAAAAAAAGAAAAAGAAGAAGAAGCCTTGCGGAAAGCCCAGTTCTTGTCACAACAGCGGCCCGAGGCGCTCCGGAGCCCCCGGAGGGGTGCGGGGGGTGCGGGAGCGGCCGAGCTCCGTCCCGGCCGCGCTGCGCAGCTTCAAAACTCGCCCCGCTCCGCCGCCGCGCTTTTACTGCCCGCTGGCCCCGCCCCCGCCCGCCGCCGCCGGCCAATGGCGGTGCGCGCCGCCGCCGCCGCAGCCAATGGGAGCGCGGGATGCGGCGGCGCCGGCAGCATCCCCCCCGCGCGCGTTCCCGCCGCGCCGCGCCCGGGGCCGCGCCGACCCCCGGGATGGGCATGGACACGGGCACGGGCACCGGCACGGACATCCCCACCCCCCCGACCGCGGAGAGCTTAACGCTCTCGCCCTCAAAGGAGCCCCGGCCGCGGGCTCTGCCCGCTCGCGCAAAACACCACGTTTTTAAGCACTTTTCGGACGCAGGTTGATGGCGAGGGCGGCGGGAGTCGCGATGCCGGTATAACGGTGTCCCAGCACTCGGGCAGGTCGTTTGTCTCACTTTTAAAGTGTATTTAAGTGAACGGCCCCGCGGTTCCTCGGGAAAGGCCGCCGAGTCCCTCTCCGCGGTGCTCGCCCGGTGGCGAGGGCATCGCGCACACGTTCGGCCCCGGTCGCCCGCGGGCTGAGAGGTTCCCTCTGTCGCGTTAGGGGAGTTTGGGGTATTTTATTATTATTTAAAAAAAAAATCAAAACAAAAAAATAGTGAGCGAATTTAAGCGGATTTTTTTCCGTTCCGGGCTTTGAGGCGGATTTTCTTGTGCCTGTGAAATCCGCCCCCCTGCCTTCTCTAATGAGTCCATTAGAGGCAATCAGATGGGACAATTAGGGACGCTTGGTGACCAAGTGTAGACTCAAGTACTGGGGGAAACGGCTGCGAGATGTTCTGTTCCACCCGGGAGAAGCGTGGATCTGCCCAGCGAAGGAATGAAGGTGGGAAACCAGCGATTTCCCCGCTTCGCGAAAAAAAAAATTATATATATATATATATATATATAAAAATAGCGCTGCAAAATCGATTCGAGCCCGAAAAGACCAAGATAAGGTTGAAATTAATTAGCTGTCACTTCGGCTGGGCTCCTTCCCGCTGCCTCCCTTGAGTTCGGCTGTTCCCGCTCTGATTCCTAAGCGGTGATTTTTTGGTTTCTTACACTGTAATTCTGCCTTTCCCTCCTTGCAATTTGTGTGGTTTCCTAAGGCTTTAAACAAAGATATTTTTCTCCCCCAAAGTCAGGCTGGGATTTTTGCTGGCTGCTGGGACGAAGGGTCCCTTTCCCGCTCCCAGCCGGGGTGGTGGGGACGAGACCGCAGCCGGCTCCGGCCGTGGGAACTCGGTGGTGCTGTTAATTACAGGCGATTTTCTTAATAAGAAAGGAAACGATTTTATGCGAGAACTGGGGGGAGAAAAAATATTAAAATTACGAGGCAGCTCCTCTACAAGGAGGTATGGTTAAAAGTGATCTGCGATGGAAAAATTGATTGGAAAGTTTCGCCGGGCTCTTCAAAATTGTTATTTAATTTTGATGGAAATAATTTTAAATGTTCTGGGAGATTTCATCCACCCAGAAAACGTTCGGGGGATTTTTATTTTTTTTTTTTTTTATGAAAACAAATAGTGAATTCAGCGAGCTCTGCGGCTACTTTTCATATAAATGTACGACCATAAGAGAAAACTTTTTTTTTTCTTTTCTGGAATAATTTGAGAACGACTTCACACTTCTATGTTCGGTTTTCAAATAAATCGTATTTCTCGTAAAAACTAAGGCTGTGTCTCAGCGTACACAAGCACATGGGATTCCTTTAACGATATAACTTTTTAAAATGCAGGAATTTTTAAATGCGAAGTCTGAGTAAAGCTACCCCTGCGGCGACCCTGTGGAGTCCCTTCCTAGAAGCCTGGAACGCGCTCGAGAAACAACCTTGATTGAATCTCACCTTTCCTCGGCTGAAAACTTTACCGAGATGAATTTCTACAGAACTCCTAGAAGCAGCAAAAGGTCTTTGCTTGCTGCAGCTCGGGACAGAGCAGAGACAGAACCAACGGGCTCGGAAAAGCCCGAAATTCGAATGGCTCGAAGGAAAAAAAAAATCGGCATTATGAAAAACAAGCTAGAGAGAGCAGGGATAGGAGCCCCTTCAAGGAAGAGAGCGGGAGGCGCTTGGAAACGCGCTGCCCCCCTGCCCCGGGCACGGTGGGTTCCCGTCCGCGGGGCTCCGCGGGCGGTGTTTGCCCGGTTCGCCTCGACAGCCACGGGTGGGAGACGCTGGTTTTGCTTCAGCAGCCTTTATCGGGCTTTGGGAGCAGCATCCGAGGCTTTCCAGGCTCGGGGCGCTCCCCGCGCCGGGCGCTCCCGGGGCCGCTCCCGGGGCCGCTCCGCGCTCACCTGCCCGGCCCGGGCTCCGCGCGGCGTGTGCTGCCCCCCAGGGGACACCGCGGGGGT
>NW_016690267.1:76470-104659 GCF_001604755.1 Lepidothrix coronata | reverse complement strand
AGAAAGAAAGAAAGAAAGAAAGAAAGAAAGAAAGAAAGAAAGAAAGAAAGAAAGAGAGAAAAAGAGAAAGAGAAAGAGAAAGACAGACAATAAAGCTGTCTAGCTGTCTCTTGCCAATGCAAACAGTGGCACCAGTCCAGCAAAGACCCATCGATGCACATGGATTTCTCCAAATTTTGCATCTGTGACTAGCCCAGGACTGGTCTCCAGCACTGATGGCTACAAGGGCTGACCCAAATCCCACACCTATTTCCCAGCAGAAGACATTGTTGGGCTCAAATGTGTTCAATCAGTCCAGCCCCTCCTGCCCTAATGTGCCTCCTTTGCTGGGTTATTTCATAAGCACAAAAATTTAGTCATACACTGTTTATTCATGCATGGAAATCCATCTCACAGTGGTCCAAAAGATCAGTTTCTAGCACCCAGCTAATGTGCTGTATGATGAAAACCTCATTAAAAGCTCTTGCCTTTCAAATTTGAAGCCTATTTTTACCTTTCAATCCTGAAACCCCAGTAGAGCGTTAGCACTGGTTTGATTCTTTGGGTGCATTTTGGCTGCTTTGTGTGGCTGCCCTTGTGTGTTCAGCCTGCACTTCAAAGAAATGATTCCTGCAGCAAAGGGAGGTTCTTTCTGCATTATTCACTGGGTTTGGATTATCTGTCCCTCCCTTTTTCTAGGTGTTTTCCCAACTTGCGGGTGTTTCAAACAAGAGCTGCATTTTGTCTTTTGTGCCAAAATCCAGGACTCCTCTTCAACCTCTTTCACTGTTGGTAAAATGGATATTAGAAGTGATTCAGGCATCTCCAACAGACTAATTTAATTCATAAGGATGCTGGTAGCCCTATCTTCTTCCCAATGGAATAAGAAGTTTTCCAGTGGCATCTGTAGGAGCTGCATGAGGCCGCTGGAGCTACAGCTAAAGGCTGCAGTGTGTGTGACAGAAGAGACCCCGCAAAATTGATTTGGAGCAAATTTCAGACCTGTGGAAGCCAGAGAATTAAACCATCAGGAAAGATGCCCCCTATCAGCAAACTCCTCATTTGCTTGAGGCAGAGTACTTGATTTCTAGAAAGCCAACTCAGGCCCTTGTATTTGGAAGCAAATCCATGTAAGGAACAGCTTTACTGAGCGTGTTTGGAGGGAGCTGTAGGTGGTCTGGAAGAATCTCAGCCCCTCTTGATTGTTAATGTATTAGTTAATAGCACTGTTGCTACCACCCTCACTTTCCCTCCTCAAAGGAGAGGAGGAAGAGTGTGGAGTGGACACAAGTCCCAGGGGCTGCAGCCTGGTGATTTTGTGGCAGTGGACAGACAGACAGCACTGGCACTTCCAGCCCAGGAGCACAAATCACTCCTGAGTTACAGGGAGGCTGTAAATTGCTCACCAAGGGCCTGATCCCGAACTCCCCGCAGAGATATCAGAGTCACGGGGAGTTTTCCGTGAGTAGGAAGTGGAGGAATGAGCTTCAAACATTCAGGCCCAGCTCCACATGGGTGGTCTGTTATGCCTGGATGGATTCCCACCGGCTCCAGCCGCGTTCCGAGGTAGTGGAAAGGCTCTTCCCAAACGCACCCCGATGCAGATCCAGCACTCTGAGCACTTACGAGGGACCCCAGTGAAAAGGCGAAGCCTCAGGCTCACCAAAATTATATTAATTCCACTTCAGAAAACATGGTTGGAGGGGAAAAGCTCCTGGACCACTTTGTAGAATCATTCAACAATCTTTGAGAGAAAAGGGGTTTCCATCTGCAGCTGCTCAGAGAGGAGCATCACAGTTTGTTCTGGTTTTTGGGTTGGCAGAGCAGCCGTCGGCTCTGAGGGGGATGTGGAGCAGCAGCACCCGAGCCAAGCAGATCAGAAACTAAATTCTAGAGCCATTTATCTCCATCATTCCCCGATACACTTTAAAATAAACCTCCGTTCCATTGTTCCCATGACCCCTCCATCCCGCTCCGCTCAGGAATGTTGGGATTCTCCACGTCCTCCCTCTTCTTGGGGGTAATTGTGGGATACACTAATTCTACAAACAATAAATTGTGCAAATAAATCATTTATTATCCTATTAAACGCAAACAAGAAGTGCACTGTCTGAAAGCCGGCAGGCTGAGAAACCCACGTAGGGGCTGGATATCGCTTCATCCACTAGCAGCCGATTTTAAATGGGAAAATAGTTAATTGGGGGGGGGTATTTTACAAAAAGTGGTGTGCGGAAAGCCCGCGGGATTCGTATAAGTTGTGCGGCCCGTTTATGCTGCAGCACAGCCTTTTTAATGTTTAATTCGAGAAAGAAATCGGGCCCTCAGAGACCCTCAACCCTCCCTATTTCGCTGCCGAGGCGTTTTGGCCCCTCCGCGCCGCTGTAGGAGGAAGGGGGCGTGGCCAGGGAGGAGACCCCGCCCCCTCGGCGCCCGCCATGGAGGGGCGCGCGGGTGAGCGGGGGCGCGCGGGGGTGGGCGGGACCGGGCGGCCTTGACGTCACCGCTGGAGGGCGGTGATGTCACTGCTGGGTGAGGGTGACGTCACTACTAAGGGGTGACGGAAGGCCCCCCCTTCACCTCCGCCTCCCTCCCCCCACAGGTGCCTCCTCCAAGTGGGACATCCGGGAGAAGGTTTGGGATCACCTGGAGAGCACCGGCCTGGCCGAGTTCCCGCGGCCCGTCCACCGCCGCATCCCCAACTTCAAGGTACCGCCCACCCCCCTCGTCTCCTGGTGCTCCGAGCCCCGTCCAGCCCGGCCTGGGACACTCCCAGGGATACAGAGGCAGCCTCAGTTCTGCGGGATACGTTCTGCCTCAGTTCTGCGGGATATGGTTTTCCTGTTTAAGATAAAATGGGTGCTGAAGTGGGTGGAGGAAGAGGCTTCATCGCGCCCTAAATCAGGGGATATCAGCTTAAATTACAGGAGGAGCGTGTGCTCTGCTAAACTGGAGCTCCTCAGTTAAGTAGCGAATCTTCTGAGTTTTCAGTGTAATCACTGTCAAGGGAGAGCCTTGTCCAGGAATTCTTCATTTTAAAAAAGTTTTTATGGCGTGCGTTTGAAGGAATCTATTTATATTCAGTCACTGAAAAGGAAAATTGATCTCTGCCTTTCTTTGATGAAAGAATAACTGTGATATTGATGTCTGTCTTTCTTTAGGTGTGAATGAGGGGGAATTTAGGCAAAGGGGCTGTACTTGGATCCCCTTTTTTTTTTGTGAGATAGCCAAGCACTCAGCTTGTGTGAGAGTTTCCCATAGAACCATCCCAAAATGAACAGTATGGTCCCCATATTTAAAATCTGGGGAAATCAGCCCCTCCAGAGGATGACAGGTTGCAAATTGGCATCTGTGCTGTGAGCTCCTCGGTGATGCACTGATATCCTCTGCAAACAGGGTGCCTCCCACGCTGCCACGAGGCTTCTGGCTTTGCAGGAGTTCAGAGCTGCCAGGACTGTAAAGATAAACCCCGATGCCCCCCAGAGGAACGCTCGCTTCCTCACGCTGGAAGTAAGTGAAGGTGTTCTCTTCTTCCTTCCTTTCCTGCCCCAGGGCTCTCTCCAGGCCTGCTCCTCTATCCAAGAGCTGGATGTGTTCAGCAGAGCGCGGGAGGTTAAGGTGGATCCCGACAAACCTTTGGAAGGGGTTCGGCTGGCAGCTCTGCAGGTAATGGCAGCTCTGCAGGTAGTGGCACCTCTGCACCCCTGAGGAGGGGAGTGCAGAGCTTGGCAGCATCCTACCATCAATACCTGCCGTTTCTCAGGCAGGTTGTTCATGTGAGAAAGAATATCTCTGCCCTCCTGGCAAATGGCCAAGGTGCAGGTAAGGTTTGGGGAAATTAATGTGTTTCTGCAGAGCAGTAGCTGTTTCACCATCGCTGTGTTCTTACTCCCCAAAACACAATTTGAGGAAGCCTTGCCTCAAATTATCACAAGGCGAATGTGTGACAAACTTATCTCAGACCTGTGCATGTTTAGGAGCTGATCTATGTCGCTTATTTGTGGACATGCACTTTGGATCAATAAGTATTCACATAATTTCAGGATGATTTGGTTTGAAAGAGACCTTCTAGCTCATCCAGTGCCACCCTCTGCCATGGGCAGGGACACCTTTCATGATTCCAGGCTGCTCCAAGCCCTGTCCAACCTGGCCTTGGACACTTCAGGGATGGGGCAGCCACAGCTTTTCTGGGCAACCTGTGGCAGGGCCTCCCCATCCTCACAGGGAAGAATTTGTTCCCAGTATCCCATCTAACTCTGCCCTCTGGCAGTGGGAAGCCATTCCTCATCATAAAGACATTATAAGATACACCTTAAAAAATATGTAAAGATACACCTTTAAAGGGGGAATATCTTTAAAGGGGTGTCCTTAAATATCTTTAAAGGTTAAAGGTATGTCTTACTTTTTATTTCTTAAATAAACCCTTGTCTGGAATTTTCCTGTAATGGAGGGGATGAATCTGCAAGCACTATACAATAAACAACACTAATTACTCTCTAGCAAATTAGATGATTGGCCACATAATTTTTACTGTGTGACAGTAAAATTATTTCTTTAGTGTAAAACAAGCCTTTTAATGTGGCAACTTCTATTCCACAGGCAAGGAAGACTTTGTTGGTTCCCACACCACGCCTGAGGACTGGGCTGTTCAATAGGATTGTTCCACCTCCAGGTGCAACTAAGGAAGTCCTGAGAATATGTGCCACGTCTCAGGTAGGAATGAAAGATGAGGGAGTCCTGAATTAACTCATGGATGACTGTGGTGTTATGACAGACCACTTGGAATTTGAAAAAAACAGATGCTACTTCAAATATAATTCTGCCACGATGTTATTTCTGGGTCTGTGTACAGACCCAGAAATTATTAACTGCCATTAATAATTTTTAAATAATGGGGAAATTTAATCTTCTTGTTATGTTTTGTTAGCAGAGTGGTATTGATTTTTTCTCAGTACTTTTTGGAACATTATGAGCAACTTTTATAGCTGAGATAGATCTTTCTAACAAATCATGCTCCTAAGAAATAATTTATTTCTAATAAATCATGCCTCTGTATTTTATAATATTGAGCTACTGAAACCTGTTTAGTGTTTACAGTTTTTGCATAATCTTGATAGAATATTAGGTGTTATTAAGTAGGAAAGATAAGTTCTTTTAGAATACTAGGTCTGAAGAAACATTAATTCTGGCATCTGCCTCAGTGGAGGCACAAAAACACGGTAAGGTTTCGGTCCTGCAGTGTGGTCTGTTGCTGCCCTCTCGTGTTACAATCTCAAACTGTACAGCTGAAGGCTTTTGGCAGAGAAACCTCTGTTATTTTATATCCCTCTTCAGCTGCTATGAAAAGCTAACCTGTACAAAAAGAACAGGCCAGTTTATAGATTTATTTCCTTCTTTATCTCCTGCTCAAGGCACTAAAATTCTACAGTAATCCCGTATACAACTGAGGTTGTAAATGGGTGGTAATTAGTAGTGACTTTCTTTGTTGCAAGTTCTATTGAGGTCATTAACTAATTAAGCTTTTCAGGGTTGAAGAGCACTTTTGAAAGAGACCTTTCTCTTGCCTGTTTCTGTGATCTGTGATTTTACCACCATGTGTCTGGTTTTTCCCCCACCCAGGCCCACTAATGAATAAATGCTGTTGGCAGTTTATATTTACAAAGCACTGTGCAAACAGTCCTTACCACACTGCTGTGAAGTGGATAATGAACATTAATACTGATGGTCAGCCACAAATTACTGAACTTTTTGGTTTTGTGCTCTGCACAGAAGATGTTTGTCTTTTTATTGTGAGGATTGACTTAGCACGAACTTACATTGATGTGAGGGGGATTTAACCTGTACACATGTACTGAGTGAATGAATCACTTTAAAAGTTATAAACCTGTGATATTTGAAAGCCCAAGTAAAGATAATTCTTGATTTCTGCAGCTCTGGACCCAATTTTGTTAGGATGTGTTTTTTAGAGAGAAGATTGAAGAGAGGTGGGTTGAGATGAGTGGGGAGAGAGGGAAAGAAAAAAAAAATCATTGTATCAGTTTGTGTGACTTAAGACTTCTTTATGCTGTAGCTGCCTGTGTCTAAATTAACTTTGTGATTTGTATGTGAGACTTAATTCAGGAATTTGTAGTACTCTGGTATGAGTTTACATAATTATGATTCTAAGTTAGTAGTGCTAAGGTAGGAAGTGTCTGTTGCCCTCATTTTTAGGAATAGATTTCCAATAAAGGGTTTCAAAATATGAGGTTTTGATCCTAAATAAGTAACCTTGCTTAAAAAAAGTGCCCACCTCCCTCAGCTTTCCTTGTAGTGTGCCAAAATTCTTGTTACTGTAGTAGGGAATCTATTCTAGGATTCCCTAGAGGATAACATTCCAGACATGTACAGCTTGGCTATACATGGAAGAGACACTTTGAAAGAGGGAGTTAGTTGGATTTATCAAAATCTCCTGGATTTCTGCCTCAGTGGCTGGAAGACTCTGCACTGAGTGAACCTAAAATGTTTTCCTTGCAGGGTGTAAAAGACTACAGTGTGCCCGTGGGGCTGGATGGGAGAGCACGAGTGGACTTGGTTGTTGTGGGATCCGTGGCTGTCTCCGAAAAAGGTAAGGAAAAGCCTTGTCAGCTTTTCAGGAGGAGGGTCCTAAGTCACAATTCCCAGTGTCAGTAGGATACACCACGTGTTCCTTTTGGCAGAGATGAATATATCCCTGGAACTGAGTTGTGGTCTTGAGTTCTGTCTGTTCTGTGTGACAAATCCCTGATCCCAATCCAACCAGGAAGGAGCAGTGCCTCCAGCACTTAGTGGGCAGGCAGTAGTGTGGTTTAGGGCATGTGGGCCTGTGCTTTGGCTTTCAAGAGAACTATTAAGGCAAGCAATTATTTTTGTTTTGAAAGAATCAAAGCAGGCTCCCTGTTCAGAGGATCTGCTTCACTCACACAGGGTGTGTGACAGCACACACATTAGACCTGCTGAGTCAGTACCTCTTTGGGGATCAGATTTTGCATTTTCTACTGTTTTGAAGACCTGCTGCTGGTGAAAATTTTTCCACTGACTTTACCCATTGCCTAAAAACATGTTTTTATGTGTGTGACCCAGACTCCTCTTACCCCATCTTAACCTATGTTGGGCATGAATAGAAGGTTCTGAGTACAATGGGTAAATAACCTTCTGTGTTAAGTGGACTAGGTTTGATTTATTCTGAATGGGGGTATCCTGGAATCCTTTAGGAGTTCATTGAAACTGATGTTTTATTTCATTTCAGTGCTGATTTCAAGGAAAGTTGCATTCTGTGAAAGATGCTGACCTGAACTTTTCCTGAGTTACAACTCTGTGCTTGGTTTATCTGTTGCAGACTGCTTAGTTTAATTACATGATTTTAACAGTTAACCAACTTTCCATTCTGCTGGTTTTTGGGTTTTTTTTTTCACTGTTTAGTTCTATGTATTTTAGGCTGGAGAATTGGAAAAGGGGAAGGTTATGCAGACATGGAATACGCAATGATGGTGTCAATGGGTGCAGTGCAGGAGGATACACCTGTAGTAACCATTGTGCATGATTGTCAGGTAAGTTAAAATATCCCCTCTCAAATAATGAACCAGAACTGTGTGATGCTGACTGGTCTGTCTGAAGAACAGACATGGAATGATGTTGGTTTGGCATCTTTATTTCCACTGTCTGATGTATTTTCATATGTTGCAAGACATCAGGAATGGTGCACAATTTTAGTGAATTTGTTTTTAACCACTTATCAAATCTCTTGTTCCTTGTAGGTGGTTGACATAGAAGAAGAGCTTCTTGATGATCATGATTTAACTGTGGATTATATCCTCACCCCAACAAGAATTATCAAGACTAATTGCAAGAGACCCAAACCTCAAGGAATAATATGGCATAAGGCAAGTTCCCTCTGCTAACAGTGGTACCAACATCCTGGTGGTAAACCCCACATTTTTGAATATAAACACATTTGTTGTGTTAGAAATACTTGGAAAAGGAACAGATCTGTTTTTCAGGTGAAACAAAACAGCAGCATCCATTTTCAGCGGGTTTTAAGTGGGAATGGTGAGGAGGAGAATGTATCACTGCAGCTGAGGTTGCTGTACCACATGGATTCCCCAAAAAAGTGCTGTTCCATCCCTGGAAGTGTTCAAGGCCAGTTTGGATGGCACTCTGAGCCACCTGGTCTAGTGGAAGGTGTCCCTGCCCGTGGCAGGGGGGTTGGAACTCGTGGGTAGAGTATGTGCTGCTCTGGTTATGAAAGCAAAACATGACCTGGTGGTGGTACGTTCCTGTTTATGTAGTGGATTAACTTTCCAAGGATAAATTTGTTTCTGGAGCTCATTTTCAGGTAGAGGAACAGTGACTTTATACTGTTTCAAACCTGGAATCTTTATTTATTGATCATTAATTGTATTATGGGTTTGCCCTTTCTCCGTCCCGCCCAGATTGTCAGAAACTTCCTCAGCTTCACAAATAGTTTCAGAAAAGCATTTAGTGAATTGTTTTACTGGAAGTTCATGCTGGGAAAACTTTTCCTTTGTTATTGGATTTTCATTTCTGAAAACATCCAGTTAGGGAGCAGACACAATCCTGCATGATTGAGTAACAGTAGGAATACTGAAATGAGAAATATTGTGCCTGTGTCTTGCAGAAACTGCCGAGGAATTACTAAGGGAATACTTGTAGGGAAGTCAAGAGTTGTTTGTTAAACAGTTGCCAAACAGCAAAAAGAGTTAAATTTCTTTAGGTAATGTATCTACAACAAACAATTCTAGCCAGCACTATTTTTATTCCCATGGTGGGAGAGCATTTTACCCTGCCTGTGGTTATGAATTTGAGGTTATAAATAAATAAATAACAGCTCTGTCTGTACTAGTGCATTTTTTCCATTGAATTATTTTTGAATTGTAATTTTTTTTAGGATATTATTGAATGTAATTGTGTTGAAGGCCTACCCCTTGTGCTCCATCCATCTTGCCAACATACTTCTGATCACAGTTTGTCTGTCTTAGTGTCAGACTTCTCAGTAAGTGGCCTTGCTGACGCTTTTTCCTTTTTTTTTTTCTGTCTGATTCCCCTTAGCTGGAACTGAATTTTCTCCAGGTTCACTGAGAATGGAGCACTATTGATGCTTTATGTGAATACTTGAATGTTGATTTAACACCTAAAGCTGGTTTTGGCTGTTCTTTGGAGTGTTCTGTTGCTTAGATAGGAATATTGGAGAATACCAGACAGTTTTGGGAGAAGAAAAAGGTGTAGTGTCTATATGAAGATGAAAGAAATGGCCATTATTCTTTCACAGGGAGATAAGTGACATTTATTTTGTTTGTGCTTGTGGTGGTAACTCTGTGTTCATCTCTTGCAGGGAGTGTTATGGAGGTGGGAGGTCTGGTTAACCAGCAGGGTGTTAAAAAGGCAGGATTTGATATGGGTTATTTAAATGTTTGTCCTTTGGCTTGTCCTGTCTACTTCTACGTCCTTTTCTCTCCATCCTTTTCTCCTTCAAATCCCAGCTTTGCTGGTGCATTCCTGTTCCTCAGAGCAAAACTAAATGAACCAAGAGGTAGTGAGTAAATAAAGAACCCACTTCTAAATAGGGTGCTTTGTCAACAGAAAGTAGCTTAACTTTATTGTTGAGATGTGTGATGTGTAAAATACACTGTAAAAAGGTTTATCCTTGGGGAACATGGCTGGATCAGGCCAAGACAATGATTAAGAGCTTAAATTACAGGTGTTTGCAAACATGGGATTAGAGCTAAGTGTTGTTGTGAAGGATGTGCTGCCCTGAAGCCAGCAGGATAAAGAGCCAGTAACACATACACAGTGTTTTCAGCTCCAGAGGGGTGAGGAGGTGCCTACCCAGCAAACAAAGCCATGTCTCCAGGCTGCATTTCTGTGCTTAAGGAAGTGCTGGAGTGTTTATGGTTTTTTATGTGCTATTTAAAGACTTTCTGTAAAGTATAAGACCCACAATATCATTAATAGCAAGTAATCATTATCAATATCAGTGCTAAACACTCTGGAAACACTTGTAAATCCAAGTACTAGGAGGTTTCTATGGGTAAGTTTTCTGCCTCTGAGTTTTGAGAAATCAATATGAGTTATTGGAGGGCAGCAAGAGCTGCTGAGAGCTGAGCACGCTGGAAAACTTTATTTGGATCCAGTGGAGAATTATTTGGCTTCGTCTGTCTTGAAAATCTAACCCATTGTTTCTGGGAACTCTAAATTCATGAAATGACTTACTTTCTCATTTAATATTTTCTATGGGTAGCTGTGATCTTTATCTGGGACACTGTGTATTATATTTTGTCACAATTACCAAGTTATTTGTGCTGTGCTTATTTTAAATTGCAACTATACAGACCAATTAAAATATTTGGGGTCATGAAGAGGGAAATGAGAGTACTTGGTGGAAAAATCACTATATTCTAGCAAGCATTTCCTTCTGGTTTTTAAATCATTCTTTTGCTGAGAATTTTATAGTAGTAGGAAAAGATTTTTTCCTGAAGTGAAATGAACTGGGGGGAATCCCTGGGTCCAGTGCTGTGGCAGAGATGGAAACTATCTGACAACAAACAGCTTCTGAGTTGGATCTGTGATAGAACATTTGGAAAGTAACGCTCAAAAAGTTCACACATCCAAGCTGGCAAACCTTTAGCAGGGACATAGTGTTGCCATCAGAGGAAAATTGCTGTTAGTTTAGCCAGGGTTTTGTTTTGCTGTGTGTTTTGGAGGGATAGTGTGAGCAGGGCACACTTCCACACGTGGTTAAACATCTCAACACCTTTGCAGATCTGACCCTTGCTGCAGAGTCTATGGAATCCAGTTTTCTCTGATGGATTCCAAATGTGGGTTGCATAAGTCTCTCCTGAGGGACATTAACAGACTTCACGGGCTGCCAGCTCCCAGAAATATGCCCTGGGATTGTGTGCACATATTTGGACATTTCGTGCAAATGAATGATAAAATGTTCAACTGTGCTGGCCTGTCCTGGCTGTCCTGGCATTGTCTGTGCTTTAAATCCCTGTGAGCTCAGTGCTCCTTGAAACAAGCAGCTGGTTAAGGACACAGCGTGAGAAGTGGGGGCTGTTCTTGAGGTCTTTATGAACATTCTTGGGTCAGAGACCCCTGAGGGTGGGCGAAAATGAATCTTTCAAACACCTTCTGCTTACCAGCCTGGAAGGGCAGGTGGATCTGCTGTAGAGACTTTTTAGTCTTGTTCACAGCCTTCCAGGGCAGCAGCATCAGTCTCCATCTTAGAATAATGGAATGGTTTGGGTTGGAAGGGACCTTCAAGCTCATCTCATTCCCACCCCCTGCCATGGGCAGGGACACCTTCCACTAGCCCAGGTTGCTCCAAGCCCTGTCCAACCTGGCCTTGGACGCTTCAGGGATGAGGCAACCACAGCTTCTCTGGGCAACCTGTGCCAGGGCCTCACCACCCCCACAAGGAACAATTTCTTTAGTATATCTAAACTAAATTTCCCTTCTTTCAGTGTGAAGCTCCTTGTCCTGTCACCAGAGTTCCTGATGAAGAGTCCCTCTCCAGCTTCCCTGTAGCCCCTTCAGATACTGGAGAGGACCATGAGGTCTCCACACAACCTTCTCTTCTCCAGGCTGAACAGCCCCAACTTTCTCAGCCTGTGTTCATGCAGGAGGCACTGCAGTCCCCTTGTCAACTTTGTGGCCTCCTCTGGACTTGCTCCAACAGTTCTATGTCCTTCTTATGTTGGGGACCCCAGAACTGTGCACAGGATTCCAGGGTGGGTCTCAAGAGAGCCACATGTTCCTGTAGCAGTGGTATGTGCACGTGGGGAGCTGTGAGGAGCAGAATTAAATACCAGGCCCAGCACAGTCTCCGGTCCAGAGTTGTCCTTCCCTCATCTGCAGTGCACCAGGACTGCACCTCTGCTCCTGCCAGGGAAATTAAAGTGGTGTTTGGCTTGGCCTGTGCTGTATCAGGGGTCAGCATTACTCACTCTGACAGAGGACAAACACATCCTTCATTTTCCCCAGCAAAATATTGAAAGTGGCTCCATTCACTGTTCTGGGAGAGCAGAGGGTGAAGGGAGCCCTGATGCTCCAGGAGGGATGTTGCAGCAGTTCAGCTGCCACTCTGTTGTTTTGGGATCAGACCAGGTGTCATAAGAGTGGAGGCTCTGGGTTAAGTGCTGGGAGATTTGTGTTGGCACTCAGCATCCAAGACTCTTTTCCTCGGGATTCTGTCACAAAGGGGCCACATTTTCCTCCTCAGCTCCTTTCCCATAGCCCAGTAATCATGTGCCAGAAGAATTCATGCACCCTGCTGTCCTCTTTCTCCAAGGCTCTCCCAGCTATGGCAGGGAATAGGCAGTGGTGTTAAATGATTAATTGCCTTTGGTGGAGTTATTTTTAACCAGAATCACTTCAGTTAGTGAGTTTACAGCCCACAGGCACTTCTGTTGGCCAACCCCAGAGGGCTGAAGTGTGGAACTGGCCTGGGAATTGGTGGTCAAGGGATAATAGGAAACTTCTTCAGCTGGTTTTGCTGCCAAAGCCAATCATCGAGCTAGATCCCAACACTCAATACAAAGTTTACAAACATCAATAAATGGTTTGGCCTTGACTTTATAGGGATGAGAGGAGCAAGGGAAGAAGTTTTAACTGCAGGGATTGCCCAGGTCCGTATAGCGGGATCAGCCAGACTTGAGGTGGAACCCTTATCCCTTCCATCCTGGCTTAGCCTAAAGCAGTAAGCAAGGATAGGGATAGACAAGGATAGAGAGGACTGACCAGCAGGCACAGGACCAAGAAACGTGCAGCTTGTTTGAAAGAGAGGAGGAATATCTTTGGCCTCTCTCCACATGGAAATAAATCATTGCAATCCTCCACAGCTCACAGGACAAAAGGAACTTTTTGCATGATCATAATTAGCAACACATTGTACTACCACAGAGTTCTTTTGTTTGCTCTTTTGCAACAGAGCAGAGCAAGCTTTTTCCTCTCCTCTGCCACCCACTGCCCCCTTTGCCCTTTTGGTTCTCACCCCCCTCACCCCAAAAAAAGCAGTGAATTTCTTCGCTGAATTGAAACTGAATTCCCAAACTGGCATAAGAGTAGGGGAAAATGGGGAAGGATTTAGAAGGTTTGACCCAGCTGAAATATTCTCCTAGACCCCAGGGACAACAGCCCGTAAGGTAAATCCTCTGTGTCTCTTGTGGCAGGAAGATGTCAATTGACAATATCAAAACTTGTCTAATGTAGTTTTTTTACTGAATGTTTCCTAATACAAAAAAATCCAAGTGCCAAATCAGCTGCCTTTGTTGCTTTGGCACTGTAAAGGCTACTTAGTGTTATGTTTGCACAGGGCTGAACTGAAGGGAATGAAAGAAATCACTTCATGATTGTGTTTGATCAGAACTTCAGCTTTTAAAGAGAACAGTTCACAGCCCTTACAAAAATCACAGAATCACTGAGGTTGGAAAAGACCTCTGAGATCACTGAGTCCAACCTGTGCCTGATCCCCACCTTGTCACTCAGCCCAGAGCACTGAGTGCCACATCCAGTCATTCCTTGGACACCTCCAGGGATGGGGGCTACACCACCTCACTGGGCAGCCACTTCCAGTGTCTAATCACCCTTTTTGTGAAGAAATTCCTCCTAAAACATTTCTGCTGTTGTAACTGCATCTTCCTGAGTTTGCTAGGAGCCTGAACAGTAGCTCCAAGAGCTCCAGTCTGATACCAAAAACTTCTTGTCCCTTTAGTGAGAGGAGATGCCATGTTGAAGTCTCTTAGAGAGTGTGCTGGCCCCTGGATTATCTAAATCCACTCCTTGAAAGACTGGGAATTCCAGAGATCATCCCCTCAGTGCCCATCTCTGATTGCCTTAATCTACAAAGTGCTGAGGGTTTGCCCATTGACCTTTCTAACCAAACACTCAGTCCCTGCCTTGGCAACTGAGTTTAATTTCAGGATGAAAGGAACTCGGTACACTCTGTGAGAGGTCGTGCTTTGGGCCCAGGAGTTGCATGAGAATAGAAAAATGTTTTTCCTGTTTGGTTTAATTAGCATAGAGCTTACATTTCACATAGAGATTTGACAGAGGACAGCAAGTGTTCCTAATTGGTGGCCAGTAAAAGCAAAGTAAGATGGCTTCAGCCCTTGGTTTGATGTTGTGTCACTGGGGAAGGGGAGTTTGCTTTCAAACACAGCAGTCAGAGAAAAACATGTCAGTCCAAGAATCCACAGAGCAATAACTCTGCAAACTCTGAGAAAGGCAGGTACCTTTCAGAGTGTGGAGGCTCCCCGAGCCCCAGAGGAAGCCCTTGCCTCCACTGCCTGCCAGGTCAGGCCAGATTTGTTGTTTCAGTCACAAAACTTGCTTGATCCCAAACACCTTGACCCCAGGTCTGCAGTGTGACAGAAGGGAGGTGGCTCTGCCCACACTGGTTAGTCCTAATCTGCTGTTTGATATTATATCAACAGAACTAGGACAGGCTTTTTGTAAGTTATGCTTTTATTTAGTTTCAGCCTGAAATGAAACCTGCTTGTTTGCTCCTCAGAAGAGGAGCCCTGGGAACATTAAGGATACTTCTGTTGACTGAGTTTCCTGTTACCTAATCCTGATGTTGCCCCCACCCTGTCTTGGGTTTTCCTCGAGTCACTTCAGGACTGGGCTGCTCTCCCCAGAGAGCTGTGCATTTTAGACTTGATGTTGTGCAGATCCAAACTTACTGTGACTGTAACTGTAGAACCAGGAATTCAGGGGCTCTGGGATGAGTGTGATCTGAGCTGGGAGATCTGCACTAGCCAGGATATGCTGGTTCTGGTCCAGTCCAGCCTGCTGAGAGGTGGCTCATCAGCTTGAGTGCAGTATCCTGCTTGCTCACACATTGCAGGCTACTAGCTTGGGTCTCTGCTAGCTCAGGCATCACCTCCCCAGGCTCTGTTTTGCTCCCTGAATTTCAGAATTGGATCTTGTGTTGATGGATGTTCTACTTGTCCAGCTGCCAAGTAGGAATTATTCCTCCTTCCAGCTGCACTCTGCAAGCCAAGAGCTCGACCACATTAGCTGGGGAACCACTGCATTTCCTGCCAGTCTCTGAGAACAGCCTGGGGCATCTCATGCCTCAGATGGATGGGGTTTAGCTGTTGAGGGGAAGAGCCCTTCCAGAAAAGCTGCCTGTGAGCTGGGGCTGGCTGGCTGGAGGGGCTGGAGGGTTCACAGTTGGAAGTGCAGTGTCCGGGCGCTTCCGTTCCATGCTCCAGCCCAGCGGGGTGATGTGGGATCTGCTGAGGAGCTGCGGGGGGTGTGTGGGGTCGGATGACAAGGGGGAGGCTGTGGGGATTTGCCACATCCAGAGAACGTGCCTCCAGCTGGGCCCACATCCATGGGAGCCCCTCTCCAAGGCACGCTCCCGCTGCAGGCTTCCACCATTGTGTGACCCAGCCCACGGGATATCCTGTTTGGGGGGAAAGAGCACAAGGAGGTCTGTGGAATGGAAGTGTCTGATGGACTGTGAGCCTGGAGGATCCTGCCAGAGCAGGAGCACAGGCCCTCAGTCAAAGCAAATACAGAGGGATAACAAGGAGAATGCAAATCTGAAAGCTCTGATAAATAAATGTCAAATTGGAATAGTTCTCAGTTTGGGTCTGATTTGCCTGCTGGATGTACATTGTGCTGCTTGCTTAAAGAGAAACTAATGTTTATTTTTGTCCTGCAGTGTGCATTTAGGAGCAACTCCACAATCAGGCCAACAATTAGGAGCATTTGGAATGCTCTGGCACTCTGCATTGTAGCTGTATAATAAGGTTCCTCTCTTTTTATGGCACAGATGGGTCCTGATGGTCATCATCTTTTTCTGGAAGGCGAGAAATCCTATAATTATGTGTCTTCCTCCTTTTTAGGTCAGCTATGACATGCTGGGAAAAATCCCCATCCTAAAGACTCTTCGATCCAGGGAGAAGCAGATGGGCAAGGATGTTACTCTCCGAGATGAACATCCACACTTGGCAAACACCACCAGAGCAGCAGCACTGAACAAGGAGATGGCTGAAAATACACAACCACAGGCTGCTACAGGCTCAGCTCAAATGGGACAACACCATGTTGAAAGTGATCCTTTAAGTCCCAGATTAGAGGGATCTGGCACCATTACTACTGTGTATGTGGGGAACATACCTCCCAGCCTGAGAGTGAGCGAGCTGAAGTGTGCTCTGAGGGAATTCCATGTGACTCCTTTCAGATTGAATTGGCAGGGAGCACAGCACAGGGCTTTTCTTGATTACAAGGATCAAGTAACTGCAGAGAGAGCTGTAACCTCCTTGAAAGGCCTGAGCCTCGGGGGGAACACTCTGCGAGTGGAGCTGGCCAAGAGTCAGAGGAACAAAGGACAAGGAGAAATCAATAGTCAGAAATGAGAATTAATAGAGGAGGGGGGAAAAAAAAGGCATGCTTTCATTGTTTTGTGAGAAGCCAACCTAAGTTTTCAAGGTTGGCCTCTGGCCTCTGCAGGCCAGACAACACAGTGCAAAGCCAGCTTTGTGAACAAATGAGGCCTCACTCCTGCGTTTGTACATGCAAAGGGGGTTTGTCCAGGCAGGTGACACAGGAGCCACTTCTCCAAATGGCTCCTCACAAAGTATCCACATTTTCTGTCTTTATTTTTCATGGGCTGATTTGCTCTGTGGTGTGTGCATTTGTTAGGCCTGGATGACAAACCTGCCCTGTGGTAGCTCTGTACAAAGCCACATGCAGCAAGGTGGTTACATTCATCTACAGTCATCTAAAGATTGGACCTGGAAATTTATACTTTAAAAGCCAGCGGCAGGAAATCTGTCCTGAGGGTTACAATTCTATATATTAAAAAATGGGGTTTGCCTTGTGGGAGTTTTAAGTTTATTTTTTATAAAAATTGCCAGGGGGAGAGAGATTGTCCTTTTTATGCTTTTGAAGAATGGCTGTGGAAACACTGGCTTAGCCATGGAGTTCTGGTAGGAGCTGTTGAACATCAGGTAGGAGAGGTTGTAGCTCTTTCCTCAGCTTTTTGTTAACTCAGCCCTTGGTAAACCTTCTATTTCTTATTTCAGTGTGACAGAGCAAAGCAAAGACCAGTTTTCTCTGCTTTTCCTCAAAACTCTTTTTGATGGATCAGATAATTATAAAAAAAGCTGCTTTTCCTGATTCTCTCTCTTATAATGTGATGTGATTCCCTTGCCTCTGTGAGATTACATTAATATTAATTACTGTAGTGAGAATGAAAAGCAGACAGATCGTGGTCAAAAGTTGTTGGTGCCTAGTCTGGTGTGGAATTGTTTGGAAAATTGCTGGAGATAAAGCAAAGCCTGTTTCTCTGTGCCTTGGTCACCACCAACGTGGTCTTCCTGCCCCCACAACATCAGTGACAAGGGTTACTGGCAACTCCTCCTGGTCCAAGTGCTCCCAGGCACTATCCTGGACAGTAAAATTTGCAAACACATGGACATTGCCTTCCAGTGTAAGAGAAAATGATGATTTATTTGGTGTGGTTTTTATTACGATTTTTTTTTCCTTTGGTTTCCTATTCCTGAAAAACAAGTTGAATTTTGGCCGAACCATCCTCTCTAAACAGAAGCACTTTTGCCAGTGATGCTGGGCACATAGTCAAAGTAAGCATCCAAATGGATATTTTTTTTAAAGTATGAGTTGGAAACATTTTTTTTTTTTTAGCCAGAGAGCACTGTTAAGTGTATTTTAAGCACATTATTATGCCTCAAGGGTCAGACATTTCATACAGAATCAAATAAAAAGTTCTCATCGTTATCATGTGCCTCTGTAGGGAGGGGCTCAAGGAAAGCATTGGAGCTGCAGTACTGCCTCCAGCTCTGGGGTTCCAGCACAGTAAGGACATGGAGCTGTTGGAGCAAGTCCAGAGGAGGCACCAAGATGATCAGAGAGATGGAGCATCTCTGCTGTGAGGAAAGGCTGAGAGAATTGGGATAGTTCAGCCTGGAAAAGGTGACCTGATTATGGCCTTCCAAATGGAAGATAACTCCTGCTCCAGAGGGACGGGGACTATTTACAAGGGCCTAGAGTGACAGGACAAGGGGGAATGGCTTCAAACTAGCAGAGAGGAGGTTCAGATTAGATATTAGGGAGAAATTGTTCCCTGTGAGGGTGGTGAGGCCCTGGCACAGGTTGTCCAGAGAAGCTGTGGCTACCCCATCCCTGGAAGTGTCAAAGGCCAGGTTGGACGGGGCTTGGAGCAACCTGGGATAGTGGGAGGTGTCTCTGCCCATGGCAGGGGGTTGGAAGTGGATGATCTTTAAGGTCCCTTCCAACCCAAACCATTCTATGAGCCTTTTTTAAGGACAACAAAAGAAAGGTTTCCGGAAAAAAATAAGTTGTTCAATGCTCTGAAATGCTCTTTCTCCAGCTCAAAATGATTTCCAGTGTCACAGTCTGAATTGAAACATCAGCACTGCAGAGCCCTCTGTGTCTCATTTCAGTGCCTGTGCACGTCAAGGGGGAGAGTCAGGGGTTGTGTTACTGCTAAAACACACCCACCCCATCATGAGCTTCAAAAACAGAGGAAGGAAAAGCAAAAAAACTAATTATGCATCACTACCTGCCCCTTCCAAATGATGGCAAATTAAGTAATGTGATCATTGGATGTGCCTTTTCACTCTGTGAGGCTTCTTGCTTTGGTGAAGATGTCCAGGTGACCTTAGCAGTTAAAAGCCAGTTACTCTGCCAATGAAAACTTCCAGCATCTCAAACTTCCCCTGTTGTGTTACAGATGGAACCAGCCTGTTCTGGTCAAATTTGTGGGAATTACATCCTCTCCCTTATTTCTCTTCTTAACATCTGTAGGTTCAGAGCAAATATGTTTATGTGCTTTGTAAATGTGTTAGGTTTGCTTGCTTTCCTTGTCAGCATTGGGTGCAGTCAGGGGCAGGTTTTGGACAAACATGTCTGGATGTTTTTCTGTTTGCAGTTGTGGTTCTGGCTGAGCCCCACAGGTGATCAGTGCTGGATCTGTATCCAGAGGAACAGATCTGGTTCTTTTCCAGCCTGTCACTTTTTTCTGTCCTGTATTTTGAGGCCATATCTCAAAGGACTTACCTAATACCCTGTTACTTTCCCAGTTAGCAGTTGAACCCCAAACCACACTATGGAGGAGATATTAACTAGACAGGTATGCAACAGGTTAGACATCAGGAAGAATTTCTTCATGGAAAGGGTGGTCAGGCATTGGAAGTGGCTGCCTGGGGCGGGGTGGAGTCCCCATCCCTGGAGGTGTCCAGGGAACAACTGGACGTGGCACTCGGTGCTCTGGGCTGGGTGACAAGGTGGGGATCGGGCACAGGTTGGACTCAAGGGGCTGGGAGGGCTTTTCCAACCTTTAGGATTCTATGAACTCTATTTAGGCTCATAGAGGAAAAATGATTCCTATAAAGTTAAGCTCACACTCTATCATTAGCATTTTGAATGGAGTGGAATAATTATTCTTTGATCCTTTTACTTTTAATTCAGGTTATTAGTAAATGTCAAGATCTTTCAGGCTTTGCCATCCTAAAGTCATTAAGTCCCACTCTGAAGTCAGTGCAGTTTCTGCCTGGGAGAGCCAGGGAAGCAGGGGCAAGGATGGGGCTCTTCCTGCTATTTGGGCAGTTGCTCATCTTCAGCTAAAAGACATTTCAGTGCAGGACACCAAATTGCTATTTAATTAAATAACACAAGAATGCCCAAGGCACAGGCCTACACAGCCTTCTGGTGTCTTCAGCTGTGTGATGTGGATTTCTTCTTGTGGGCTGACCCAAGTTCCTCCTTGAGGAAACAGCAGATCCTGTAGAAAAAGTGAATGGGGCACTCTGCATCTCTTAGATCTATTGTTCCAGGCTCTCTGCATGCTCACGAAGGCATCAGTTAGGGAAAAGTCAGAAGGGACTCATGTTTAAGTCCACAAAACTCTGAAATGCAATAGAATTTATTGAATCCTTGGACTCTGATCTCATAATAAAACTCGAGGAACTGAAGCCTGCTTATGTTTTACTTTGGCCTGGGCCAAGACTGTGCAAGATACCAACAATCAAACCATAAAGTCCGTGCCCTGAGGAATTGACTGTCTGAATTAACAGGCTTTAAAGATGAGAATATTAAGTCATAATTCTTCATTCTGTGCCTGCTGTAGCTGTGGCCCTGCTGTAGGTTGACCTTGGCTGTGCCTACATAGATATAAAACGTGCCTCATTCAGGTGGATACTGGCCCAGTTTTGCCACTTAAGACTCGTGATAAAAACATCAACAGTGGCAAAAAATGCCTGGATGCTGCAGAAAAGCCTGAAATGCTGGTGATAGATGTCTAGTCTGCTTCTAATAGGGAGTGAAGTGATCCCTAACACAGCCTTGGTTCAGCAGCAGCACAGCCTGCGTCTCACTGCTGTGTGATGAGAAGAAAAGTTCAGCAGTACAATGGGAAATACTTTCCTGAGCCAACTTTGTTCAGAAGCAATTAAAAACGAGCTCTCTATTCTCTGATGTCCTCGCCTGTCATGTGGTTCAGCACATTCTTTCCAGCTCCTTTCATGGCACAAACAAGTTGGGATGCTGCTGCTGCTGCAGCTCCTCGTTTGGAGGGTTCAGTGGGGGAAGATGCTGAGCAGTTCCAGGGGCTGGTCCTGGTGTGAGTGAGCTCAGCTTGGCTCTCCTGGAGCAGCAACCACCCGAGGTGTCACATCACAACGTGACCTTCCCAGGGCTATTCTGCCCTTCTTCTCGGAGAGGATGAGGAAGTAAAACAGTATGGGATGAACAGAGCCTCTACCAGCTCCACCAGGCTGGAGGACATGGTCACTTTGGAGGGGATTTTCTTTTGTTGGATGATGTTAGTCACAGCGTGGTGTGTGGCACAGAGCAGTGAGGCAACACTGTGATCTGCTAACAATAAAAGCGAGGTGGCTCGTTGCCACTCAGCACTGCAAAATGTACAGGCAGGAGGGTTTTCCTTCACACAGCTCTGTCCATGCATTTCCTGGAAGAGGGACAAGGCCACACAGCTTCAATCCACGAAGACAACAGCGAGTAAACAAGCTGTGTTACTGTGTAGTCTTCTCTGAGTGACAAGAGTCAGAGACTGTTTGTGGCCATGGAGGAAAACAGGGAAAAATAATTTCACCATCAGGGTGGGAAGGGAATAGAGCCTTTCCTGAGTCTCATCCAGGTCCCCATCAGCCCCTCCAGCATCTCCACATTAGTCCCTGATCCCTTCCAGGGCTGTAAGGACAGAGGCTTTATCCCATTATCTGAGGACACCATTAAAATATGTCAGAAAAGGGATGGTTAAACACTGTCTTCAAGTCATGCCTCTTTTTAATGTGTTTTTTTATTTCATCATCTTCTACTGCTCCAAAGGGAGAAGCAAATGGTTTTTAGGGGAATGTCTCCATTGAAAAATCTAGCACTGGGGCTGTGTTTTTCTCCACAGGAGCGAGGAGAGGGAGGAAAAGCATGTGCAGGGATTTCTCTCATTCCGGTTCCTCAGGAGGAACAGCCCCTTGCAGCACTTCTGGCTCTGGAGGAAACATCTGTGGCTGTGGCCAAGTTCCTCGGGCAAACACCCCGCAGTCAGGGGCAGGCTGTTGTGTACCAAATGCTTTTATTTCCTAGTTGCCATCTATTAAAGATTATCTCCCTGCAAGAAAAGTGCCCCATTTCCCATGTTTCCATGTGTAATGTCCGTGATGTCTGCTATAAACATCATGAAGCGTTTCCCTGCCCCTCCACTGACATAGGTAGAAAAGTCACTGCTTTTCATCTTTCAAAGCACTGCAGAAATGTTTAGGGTCGTGTATCCTGCCATTGTTCTGGGCTGGGCATCCCACTGAAGTCCCTGGGAGAAATGAGTTCAGGATATGGATCTATCTAGTCAATCTTTGCTGTGGCCCCAGTAACATCCACGTTTTACAGATGGGAAAGCAAGGACGGCGGAGATGGCTCCTGATAGACTGGATGTGACTGGTAATTCCCACCACTTTAGAAAACAACAAGAAAACAGGCCAGAAATCAGGAGCTCTCAAAAAAAAAAAAAAAAAAAAAAAAAAAAAAAAAAAAACAAAAAACAAACAAACAAAAAAAAATCAACAAACAGAGAAAACAAAAAAACCCAACCAAACCCCATAGTGTGGTAGTTGTTTGGACTTGGATGTCCCAGTGGAGACCTTTGGCATCGTGGTCTCTCTGCCTCCACACACCAGCCAGAGCCTCTGGGGAGCTTTTAATCCTGCAGGTCCTCCTGCTCCAGAGCTTTCCAGTCAAGGAACCCAGCACCTAACACCCAACAAGGCCTCTCTCCAGGTCAGGCACAAGCCACAGCTCTTGCTCTGTGAGACAAGACACAAAACAGAAATGGAGATACTTTTCCCAAAACATGCCACCTCCAGAGGTCTCACAAGTCCCACAGGGGTGTTGTGGTCCACCCATCCCACTCAGGAACATGTGGAGCTAAACTAGGGTGATTTTCTCTCTTTGAGGAATAAAGCAAACATACAGGACTGTTAGATGGGATCAAAAAAAGGGCAGGGAAAGAAGTGAAACATTCATGAACTGAGGCAAAAGCTGCTACGTTTCTAAGCATTACGGTATCCACTGCTGCCACTCCTTAGTATTTTTGAGTGCATAATTGTTCAGACAAGAGTAATACTTATATTTTTCCAGAGGGATATCGTGTTTTCAGAGTGTTTCCAGGCACCTGCACTGCTTAAGCTCCAGAGTGCGGTGTTTCTATCTCTGAAGGAGGTGGTTGCTGGTCTGCAGTGGCTTTTCTTTACCACCACAGAGGAACACAATTGCTGCAGCAAGTTCTGCTCCAAGTGAACTCTTGGTACTCTTAAGTCCCTGCAAAACTTTCCAGGCCATGTCATCTTGCTTTCCCAGGTGTGTTTGCTTATTTTTTCAGTAATTAGCCTGAAGCTGAGCTGAGCCACAGAACTACACTTTCTGTGCCATTCTGGGGTTTTTAACTCCTGTTGCTTTAAATAAAGAAACATCTGTGCTCAGGCTCATGTTCACACCAGCATAAGAACTACCGGTCAAGTGGCACTGCCAGTGTCCCCACACCTCTTTCCGTGATTAAACTGAGGTTGTTCGACCTCTGGAATTGTCGTTTGCTCTCTGATGCTCGTGCCAGTGGCCTGCAGGCCTCTTGGGATCCCTCAGAGGACCTGTGAGAAGTGTCTGAGAAAAGGAACTCCATGGTTTTGACACAGTGATTCACCTCAGTGAAATTTCCCAAAGGACCTGCGTCTCCCTTGCAAAAATTTAGCTCACTTTAAGATTGAAGTTGAAATATTTATTAGAAGTTTGACGGATCAGAGCAACCCATGATTATAGAATCATGGAATGGGTTGGGTTGGAAGGGATCTTAAAGCTCATCTCATTCCAACACTTTCCACTAGACCAGGTTGCTCCAAGCCCTGTCCAACCTGGCCTTGAACAATTCCAGGGATGGGACAGCCACAGCTTCTCTGGGCAACCTGTGATAATGGGAATTGGTCTCAAAGAGCTTTTTATAAGCCTGTGCAAACAGATCTCCAACCAAGAAACTCAGTAACAATAAGATTTATTCCTTCTGTTGCCTTTCTTTATTAACAAAATCATAGGATCATTTAGATTGGAAAAGACCTCTAAGATCATCGAGTCCAACCACTAATATTAATAATCTGATTTTAATTTCTTACTGGGCAAGATGAATTCTGATAGGGGAAGTTGCTTAAGAAAACAACAGAGCCACATGCCTTTCCTCACTTCTTGAGCCAATCTGATAAGTGTTTCTATGAATAACATCAGCTCACAACCACAGAGCTGCTGGCATTGGGGGTATCTCCTGCTCCTCAGAGGGGGTCCTTTAGCCAGCCCACCTGCATCAGGATGACTCCACATGGCAAAGATTTTTTGGCAGAGATGTGAAATGCAAAGCCCACAGGAGCATCCTAGTGCTGCCTTTTCCTGCACAGCGTCAGGCAGCAGTTACACTTGTAAATATGCTTGGAAAGGGAACAAATGTTCAGGTGTGGTCACCCAGAAGCATTTCAGTGACACAGAAATCAAATTCCTCTCTGCAAAAGTGACAAGAACTGTTTCCCAGATTCCCTGAGTATATAGGTCCTAAATTTCTTGGGTTTGAGGGAGAAATCAGGCACCTACTTATTATGAATCTAGGCCTTTAACCTGCTAAGATCTTGGTACCAAACTCATCACCTGGTATTCCAAATACCCATTTAAGATTCCAGGTGTTCCCACCAGTAAAGTCTCCAAGGTACCAAGTTTTCTGCAGATCTGGATAACCAACCCCACCCAAGAGCCTCATGTGCCAGGTGTCTGTATCCATGGGATACTCCATTCTATCCCATGCCAAGTATCCTGATCTGTCCCACCTGGGTGTGGAACAGATCTGATCCACAAATATACCATAAAGGAGTTCCACCCAGTGTATTCAACAGCCAATACATCTGAAGATGGGATAAAGGGATGTTCCCCTTCAGAGCTCCACATGCCAAAAGGGAAAATTAAAACCGAAATAAATAAACTTTAAGAAGAGATAAAAATAATAAAAATACAAAAAAAATATTTAAAAATACAATAATTAAAGAAAGAAAGCAAACTTTTAACACCCACCCCGTGGAGAAAAGGTCCAAAACCGCCCGAACCGGCCGGGTTTTAATCCCAAATTTTGGGGAAACCGCGGCCGGGCGGGAGCGGGGACGAGGTGCGGGCGGTGCCGGTTTGTTGCCGCCAGATGGTGCTGCCGCCAAGGGAACGGTGCGGCCCCCCCGGCTCGGGTACCCCGGGATCCCTCCAAAACCCGCCCCGGGATCCCTCCAATCCCCCCTCTGAGCATCCCTCCAAACCCCCCTCTCGGGATCCCTCCAATCTCCCCGGGATCCCTCCAAACTCCCTCCCCGGATCCCTCCAATCCCTCTCGGGATCCCTCCAAACTCCCCTAAATCCCTCCAACCTCTGGGATCCCTCCAATCCCCCCGGATACCTTCAAATCCCCCTTCCCCTGGAGACCCCTCCATAACATTCCTGCCCCCATGCTGCCTCCCAAAAAGGGCCTCAGATCGTGCCCATGGGCCCTCCCAAAATTTTGTCCCCCACCAACAGCAGATCCAGCCCCACATCTCCTCTTCCAGGGGCTCTGCAGGGCATCTCCCTGCCTTGGTATCCCTGCAGCATCCCACAGTTCCTCAAGTCCTGGTCCCTCAAGGGACCATGTGCTTTAGGGACATAAACACCCCTGGGGACACACGGGCAGGTGACAGAGGTAAACGTGGAGTTCCTGCTCAATGGTGGCCTTGCAAGGATGGGGAGAAGCATCCTGGAAGGATCAGAGGGAAGTGCCTCACCATCAGGATCCCTACCATGGCAGGGCACGGCCCAGGGCACAGCACACCTGGGGACCCCCATGTCCCCTGATCCAGGGGGACATCTGGAATCAAACCCAGCTGGAAACACCAGGCCCTGCTTCTTGTCATGCTCCGAAATGTCATCGCTGTAGAAAACTCCTGGGCCTGCACGGGGCACCCATGGTGAGAAAATATTTCCTACAGTAGAAATGCCAAAACCCCAAAGAAAACCGTGTTGTGTCACCTACAGACTGGGATGTGGGTGACAAGGAGCAGGGAGCAGATCTCTGAGCTGAGCCACAGCAGCTGAGCACGGCCAGATCTGGGCTGTTACAGGAGCAAATACCACATTTCTGAGCAAGCCCGTGGCTCATCTCCTCTTACAAGGCTCCCACAGCCTCTCTGAGCAAGTTTATTCCTCCTGACCTCCTTCCAGAGCCCAACTGCTCCTGGAGCTTGTATAAAGGCACCGCTTGTGGCAGCAGCTCGGGATTTGCCACCCCATGGGACAATATACGCTGGGAAAAATCAAGCTGGTCTTGTGCAGACGAAGGGCTGGGGGCAGGAGCCTGTGGGGTTTCAGGCTCTGCTCCGTGATGTGGGTGTCTGAGATGGAGAGCTGTCTGTTTAGACTGCGCTCACTGGCTTGAGGAATATGTGGCGTCCACGGTATGTGGTGGTTCTGTTTTTCCAGGTTTGGAAAACGACGGGAGGGAGAAAAATGAATCATGTCAACCTTTGTTGGGGACCAGATATCAAACCTCTTTGAGCTGGGCCTGAGGTTTGCAAAGTGCCTCTCTGCCCCTTTCAGGCTGGCATCAGCTCTATGTGCCAATGAGTGAGTCCAGTATTAATCCAAAGGATGAAAATGAAGCTTAGGAGTGACAGTGAGATTTCAAGGAAAGAAGAACCACTTGGCAGAGACTGAACTCCTAACCCTGGACCTTTATCTCAGCCACACCTAGTGCAGATATTTGCTTCAGGGGCAAAAAACCCTCTGGTTTTGGCTTGTATTTAAAAAGGATGGTAACATTGTGCTCACCTCCAACAGGGATGGGCAGCGATGGAGGGAAGAATCAACCCAGAAAGGTATAAAAACAGGGAAAACCAAGGAATACTGCAGGCAGATTGTCAGTATCTTAAAAAGAGATTAAAAAAACCCCACCCAAACAACAACAACAACAACAAAAAGCCCCCAACACCTCGAAACCCCACAACCCTTCTCAAAAAAACCCACAAAACAACAACAAAAAACCCCACTGTGAGAAAGGCCTCCACCAACTCTAATAAAGCTATTCTTGCCTGCCTTAATTAAAATAATATTTCAAATTTGTTGGTTGTTGTTCCAGCAAAAAAAACCCTTTGCTTTTAATTAAGCTGATTACACGGAGCTGGGCTAATTAGTGTGCAGTTACTAAATGTCCCTATATAAAGACAGAAATACACAACCAAGTAATCAGATTAATTCGCCTGCATCTATTTTTTATATGCATTCATATCCATAGTATGAGCGTTGATAGAGACATATTGGCCCACAAACTAAGGCACAAAAATTCCTGGATACTGTAGTATCCACAATTAGACCAAATACTCCCAAATTTAGCAGGAAAATACCTATTTTTCAGACAGGGATTTTATCGCTCCCCAGAGCAGGACAGAGATGGTGCAGGAGTTAATCTGCTTGATTTTTCTTCTTTTTACTCCTGTTTATTAATTTTTAATAATTTTCTTAAACTTTATTAACTTTTAACCCCGCGGGAAAGTTTTAGTGCTCTCCCAGCCGCGACCGCTCTTGTAGCCCTCGGAGATTCCACAGGGATGCGCGGCTTGGAAAATGCCCGTGTCCCTCTGGGACGGAGGAGGAGAGACAAGGAGCCGCGGGGTCCATCCCTGCAGCCACACGCCTTGACTCCGAGTGAGGGGCAAAGAGCTGTCAAACACCGCCTTTCGCTTTCTTCTTGGAGGGGAAAAAATGAACTAATAACGAGAAGAATTAAAAGATAAAAATAAAAATCACCTCCGGTTTTCCTCCTTCGTTTCAATATCCTCATTTGAAATATTTCCGCGCGGGGAAATGAGTAACCGGGACTCCGCGGAAGCCGCAAAAAGCCACAAAAAGGTCCTTTTTTGAGTCTGCACCGAGACGGGGAATTATCGCCCGAAGGTTTGCGGGGCCGAGCCGGGCGCTGCGCGGCCCCTCCGCGCTCCGCGGACTCCTCAGATATAATTACGCCTGTTACACCGCATGCTCGTTTATTTGCTGCTCATACAATCGTGAAGCCCATGTACAAATAACATACATGTTTTATTTCGGTTTTTTTTTTCTTTAGGGACAAAACGTACACAAAAGGGCAGGGCGAAAAAAAAAAACAAAACAACAAAAAACAAACCCACATAATTACAATTTTATACAGTGCAGAAAGAATTAAAATAGGTGTCACGGAACTGTACAACGTCAGGGAGAAAAAAATATAGAGGGAGAGGGAGGGGAATAATCCTTCATTATATATATATTTCTATAAAAACATATGGAGGATTGTCTTTACACAGAGACCACGATCGGTTTAAAATTTACAAAGGTTAACTAAAAAACAAAAATCTATATGGCAAATATTGCCAACAGAGATTCCCCGATTTAATACTGATCAACTGAGACTATTCGTGTCTCGATTATTAGCAACAACAAAAAAAAAGTCGAATAAATAACAGGATGAGCATGGCTGTCTCTTTCCAAAGTGCCTTATTCTCTCTGCATAGGGTCTGATCCTGCAGTCTTTATGCAGGCAAAAACCACAAAATTAACAGTTTAAAAAAAAAAAAAATCCCTCTGAGAGATTTTTGCCCGT
>NW_016690267.1:64902-76083 GCF_001604755.1 Lepidothrix coronata | reverse complement strand
AGACGGTCTGTGATCGCAGACCCGGCTGGGCCGGGTCCGGCCGATGCTCAGCTGCGGGTCAAGCTCAGCCCCAGGGCCGCACTCCCCGCCGCTCCCCGGGGCTCCAGTCTTTTCCTCCTGCCCATAGCCAGTCTGCAGAGACCCCCCCTTCCACCGAGAGGGTCCTGGGGGGTGCTCAGCGCCCGGGTCAGGCCTTGCCGGCCCAGGAGGTGTTTTTTCCGCCCCGTATCACATAACGCACGGCTTGATGTCCTGGTATGTCACTTGTTGGTGGTAATAGGAGCCGCTGCCCGCCGAATGCATGGAAGAGGAGGCCATGGCGTTGAAAGAGAAGACGAATTCCTTTCTGTCACACATGCTCGGAGACTGGGAGTGATACCGCGGGATGCCTGCGGGACGGGGGGAAAGATGGTCAGCAGCCGCCGTCTGGGGTTGAAAAATAACCCCCAACAACCCAATCCCTCCGCACCCCCCAGTCTGAGCGCGAAACTGGGAGTATTTTCCCATGCACGGGCACTATTGGGGCTCCGCGGGCGCGGGCAGGTGGGCAGGGGGGACTCCCGAGGCCCTGCGAAGGCGCTTCCCTGCCCGGCCCAAGGGTGCTGCGAGGAGAAGGGATTTCAGCTGAGTTTAGGGTTTTTTTGACATTTTATATTTTTTTTCGCCCCGACTGCTTTTCCCACCGCCTCCGCCCGCGCGGAATACCCGCCGGGTGCGGAGAGGGGAAAGCCCGTCCGTTCCCGGGGCCGGCGGCGGAGACCGGGAGGGGGGCCGGGGCCGAGAGGCCACGGGGAGCGGGGCTGTTCCTGCCGCTCCTTCCGCCACCTCGGCACAGAAAAGCGCCCCTGGAATTCGGGGTGCGCTGGGGATGGGGTGCCCTGCCCGGACCACTCCCCATCGCCCGTTTGGGTGTTAATCGGAGTGTTTCGTTTTAAGGCCTCGGATGGGCCCGGTGGCTCCTCGGGGCAGATTCCAGCTCCGTTTTCCAGAGGCCTTGGGCGCGCTGAGCACCGTGAACACACCCGGGAGTGGAGGGTGCCCTTAGCGGGCGCTGCCCCAGCCCAACCCCGCTCGGGGCTCTGTCCGGGCTCCACCGCTCCGGCCCGGCCCGACTCATGTTTTTCCTCTGCTTCGCTTGGTGATTTTGACCCGCTAATGGTCCGCTTCACACCCGTTTCTGTCAGGTACATCCCACTCCCCTGAAAGGCCCGGGGTGATGTGCAGAGCCCCCCAGATCTGCCCGATCACCCGGTCATGGCTCCCGGGGCTCCCCAGTGCCTGAGAGTCCCCCATCCACCCCATCCCGAGGTGAATTTGGGCCGCAGGGCGAAGCCTAGAGCTGGCCTCGTCCTTCCCAAGGCCTCTTCCAGGCCAAAACACGATCTCCCTTCCAAGACCCAGGGCAAATTCACCCCCGTCAGCTCCATTGCGGGGCCAGGGATAAGGCTACAGGGCGCGGGGAACTCGGGGGATCTGGGCCGCCTGCTTTGGTATGGGCGGAGGGAGCCGATGGGCCTGGAAAATACAGCCCTGAGATGTGTGGAAAACAGCTGATGGCGGGGGACGGGAACGGACGGGACGGGGTGTGGGACGGCGCGAGTGGCGGACCCCCCCGATGAGGACATTCCCCCTTTTCTCCCTCCGGAGTCCTCTAAGTCCCGATGGAGGTGGAAGAACCCTCGGGCGCATACCCGGCCTCGCCTTCCCGGAGCTCCCGCCTGCCTGAACCCACCGGCCTTAGGCCTAGAGGCAAAGCAGCCGTCCGGGGGAGCGGAGCCCTGGCCCGGGGGAGCGGAGCCCCGGCCCGGGGGAGCGGAGCCTCGGCCCAGCGGTTCCCGGCCCCGCAGCGGCGAAGAGCCCCGACGGTTGCCCGGTTGTCCCCAGGAAGGGAGGCGAGGAGCGAGGGCACAGCGGCTCTCCCTCGGGAAGCGCATTAAAACTGCCCACGAAGCAGGATCCCCGCTCGGAGCAGCCCGACCGGGATCCACGCATGGTCGGCAGTCCCCGGTCCCGGGCGTGTCCCACGCGTGTCCGCGCCTTACCTTGGAGGTCGGCGGTGTTGTGGCTGTTCTGGTGCAGGTAGGGCTGGTCGAGGGAGTGCGTGGAGAGGCTGGAGGAGAGCGGGTTGGCTGTGGGGTTGCAGGGCGAGAGAGGCTGCTGTTTGATGTAGGACGCGCCGGTGTTGAGGGCCGCCGAGGCGGTGGGTGCCCACGCCGAGGCCGAGCTGGAGTAAACCGAGTGGGGCTCCATCACGCCGCCGGCGGGGAGCAGCGGGGAGGCGGGCACGGAGCTGTCGTGGTGCGGGTATTCCCCTGCCGAGGAGCCGGTGCAGCCGCCCATGTAGGTGTGCCCACCGTTGGCAGGCAGGTGGGGCACGGAGTGTCCCGCCAGGCCCATTCCCTCCACGTTGCTGGACAAATGCCCGTTCATCATCCCCAAGCCCCCTTCGAGGGAGAGGCTGTTGGGGGGGCAGGAGAGCCCGCTAGCCGGGCTCTGGAAGCCGTAGCTGTCGGGGAGGTGGTTGAAGCTGAGCCCGTTCATCATGCTGTACATGGGCTTCAGCGCCTGGCATTTCCTCCGGAACCCGCGGGGCCGGCGGCGGAACGAGCCCTCCTCGAACATGAACTCGCTGGCCGGGTCGATGGTCCAGTAGTGGCCCTTGCCGGGGCGTCCCAGCCCTTTGGGCAGCTTGATGAAGCACTCGTTGAGCGAGAGGTTGTGGCGCACCGAGTTTTTCCAGCCCTGGTAGGAGCCTCGGAAGAAAGGGAAGCGGCTCTGCAAGAACTGGTAGATCTCGCTGAGGGTCAGGCGCTTGGAGGGAGAGCTCTGGATAGCCATGACGATGAGGGCGATGTAGGAATAAGGCGGTTTCTCCGGCCGCCGGATCCCCGCGTTGGTCTTCTTCGCCTTAGGGCCGGCGCTGCCCGGGGCCCCGCCGCTGCCCGGGGCGCTGCCGGCGGCCCCGCCGGTCCCCGCCGACGCGGTGTCCATGGCCGAGCTCTGCGGCTGCTTCTCAGCCACCGAGGACATGGGGCCGTAGCTGCTCTGCACCGGAGGAGGAGGGGGCTGAGAGGACAGAGCCTGCTGCGCTTCTGCAGTCATCTACGGCCAGGTCCGCGGCGGCCAGCCCCAGCCCCGGACCTCCTCCGCCGCCCCCCCAGCGCCCCCCCAAAAGGCCACGCTGCTGGGGGCTCGCCGCCACTCACCCACCACCCTCCCTCCGGCCTCCTCCCGGCCCCCCGGCGGGGTTTTCTTTCCACCGGGAGACTTCACCCCTCCGCGGATAAACAAATGGAAGCGACGACACCCCCCACCCCCCCTTTTCACTCCTCCTCCCACTTTATCCCTAAATCCGAGCGCGGCTGCAGAAGGCGAGCGAGAGGCGGAGGGTCGGGGGGTGGCCGCAGGGAGGCGGGATGGGTGGAAGCGATCTGAGCTGGGCTGCTGCGAGCCAGGAGCCGGCGGCCGCCGCCTCCGCCTGCCCCGCTCCCCTCGGCGGGCCGGGCTCCCGGGGCCGCCGCCGTCCCTCCGCCGGCTCTAGCTGGGCTGGCGCTGCCGGTGCTGCGCGGAGCTGCTTCCCATCGCCGTGGCTGTCGAGTCTGCCTCCGGCCCCGCCGCTCGCCTTCTACTTTATCTCTTTGCAGCGGCGTCTGCCGCTCCTTGACAGACGTAAGCGCGGAGCGGAGATCCCCGCCCCGGCCCGCTCCCCCCCGCCCTCCCGGGCGGCCCCTCCGCCGCCTCGTCCCGGCCCCCTCCGCTCCCGCTCCCCGCTGGCGGGCAGCTTTTAAAGAGCCCTTTCCATGCCGCCCTACCCCACTCGGGGGGGCTTGCGCGACAACCCCCTGCCCGACGCGGGGGCACCGCGTGTGTGTGTGTTTTATGCCACAAGTGACCGCGACGCTACGTGGGGCTCCTCCACCCCCTCCCTACCCGCCTTCCCACTGCTGAAAACCACGGGAAGGGCCCCACGAGGGCCGTGGAAGGGGCCGGGGCCCACGGAGGTTCCGCGCGTGGCGTGGGGCAGCGGAGGAGTTGCCCGGCCTCCAGCTTCGCGCTGCGCGGAGCTTCACCCACTTCAAACCCCCTCTCCGTGAGCTCTTTTAAGCTCGGCGGGCCCGGGCAGGATGTTTATACTGCGCAATGTAAACACGGGCTCGGGGGTGCTTTAATAAAAAGAAATCGGCGAAAACTCCCGCTGCCTCGAGAAATGCCCTTTTCTGCCTCCACCGCCGCTCCGAGGCCGGGAACGGGCTTCGGACCCCTCACCTGCTCCGAGGCTGCTTTAGGGATGAGGGTGGGTTGTTTTGTTTTGGGTTGCTTTGGGGTTTTTTCGGGGGGTGTATATAAATCTGTGCCGCAGTTCCGCAGTTGAATGCCCGGAGCCTTATGCTCAGCTCCGGCGGTGCCACGGGCGCACATAGCGGGCGGGGGGAGGGAGAATAGATAGGCAGAGGGGTAGAGACCCCCTTTTCTCCCTCCCCTCCCCCCCAGAAAGCCTCCTTTCTGAGCATCGTGCCTTCGGGAGAGCTGTCACTCGAGGTAAGTCGCTTGAAACCTTTGTCACCTTCTTGCGGACTGTGCGTGGAAAGCTGCGCTGCGGGGGTGTGGGATTGTGGGTGGGCACGGGGGAAGGAGCCTGAGCTTTCAGGGCTGCTGGTGTGTTGGCTGCTGCAGTGAGCTCCCTTCCGCGACTGGGGAAAGGAAGAGAGAAAGGAAGGGGGGAAAAAAATACACCCCACCACAAACCACTTGCAGGCCTCGCCGCAGTGCTGTGGGTGCATCCTGCTGCACCCCCAGCAGAGAGAGGGGGGATACCCCCCTCCCTAAGCCCCCCTTCTACCAGATTCGCTTTTCAAGTTTTTAATGATAATTTAATGCCTTTTAAAGGAAAGATAGATACCGATCGAGTTTCCAAACTCCCTCCGCGTTATTGGCGAGCAGTTGTGAGCAGCCTCCGGGGCGCCTGTCACATCTGTGGTACAACCAAGAGGGATTTCACATCGGGGTTGTCGTTGGCTTTTTTTCCGTCTATCCTCCCTCTTCCCCTCCTTTGCCCCCTCTCCGCCAAAAAAAAAAAAAAAAGTCCTCCTGCAGAAAGCACCGGCCCTCTCGTTCCCGGTGCGATGGGATGGGGACAGGCACGGGAGAGCCCTGGGGAAAGCCCAGGCCGGGGGCAGGTAGCCAGGGAGGGGGTGGGAGAAGGTTGGGACAGTTATTTCTAGAGCTTTTCCCTTGAGGAGGAGGAAGAGGACGACGAGCAGCTCCGGCTGTCCGGGAAGGCGGCGGCCGCTGCTCCTCCCGCTGCTCCTCCCGCGGAGCAGAGCGACTGCTCGGGAAGGGGGACAATCACCAAAAAAAATCGCTTTTTTGGAAAGCGATCACCGTCCCCGGTGTTTACAGCCCCCAGGCGGCTAGTGCAGAATAACCTCGCCGCTTCTTGCTGCATTTCTTTTTATTTTTGCCGTGGGAGAGCATCCCCGACCCGGAGCTTTGCTCCGCATCGAATGTCTCCCCCCGGATCGCGAAAGGGGTGTTTTTCTTTGTTTTATGTAATTCTGAGACTGAATCTCCACGATCTGTCCCCGAAACACCCGGGGATGGAGCTCGAAACACACTAGGAGCTCGTGGAAAAGCCACGGTTCAAAACCGTCCCCAACGGCAGCGTTTCCACTAGGAAAAAAAATATCTCAGGGTGAAAAAAAACCCAAAACTCTCTGTGTAAATCAAACTATTTCCATTCAACGAAAATCAGTTCCTTCTCGATTGCCCTTTCCCCCTCTCGCAGTATCTTTCAGGAATGTGAAGATTTTGTTTCCGATGTATTTATTAAAGCGAGCCAATGTTAAAAGAGGGAATATATAGCTCTGGGTCCTATAGGCCTCGTCGTGGGAATAGCAGAAAGGTTGGAGGGTTTTAACCCAAGCCTGAGAGTTGGGGAAAGGAGAATTTTGGGGGAGAAAAGCCCGGTCGTGGCTGGTGTGGGAGGAGGAGGATGGTGTGTGGAGGACCGGGATCCGCTTTTGGTGTCGTTTGCTGGTGGTTTGGGTGGGTGAAGCGTGTCCTCCTCCAGTCGTCGACTGGGAGAGATGGAAAGAAAGGAGAAAAAGAAGAAAATACAAAAATTAAGCCATCATCTGGCGTAATTAGCCTTTCTAATCCCGTTTGGATCCCGTTTTACCGGTCCCGCGAACACCCCCCGGCCCCGCTGCACTTCCCAACCGGCTGCTTCCCAAACCCGCTCCCCTTCCTTCCCCCTCCCCGAAACTCGGTCCGTGTTTTGTGTAAAAATAGACAAATCCGAGCTTTCTTCCTTTTCCTGCGCCGAAGGTATTTTTACTAGCTAATTGCTTAAGTGAAGTCAACTTTGCAAGCAGGCCGGGTGTAATCCGAGTATGGAAATGTATATAGGTGGTATTGTTAGAGGCGGGCTGGGTGCTGCTCCGAGAGGGGCCGGGGTGTTCCTGCGAGCCCGGACCACCCAGGGCGAGGGGAGTGACCGCCTCATGTCCCCCTCCCCGCTGCCCTGCTTTGCATTAACACCACTCGCAAGACAGCCCCCCCTTCTTCCCCAGCACCAGCCTGTTTCGCTCGGCTGGTTGGGGTTTTTTTCGGTCTCGTCCATCCCCGTGGCCGCCGGCCCCAAATCCGCGGCGAATCGATCCCTAAATGTTTATTTAAAGGCGAGGGGGCGCGTTCAAGCGAGGGGCTCGAGGCTGGGGAGAGGGGCACTGGGGGGAAGGTGGAAGCACCGAGGGAGAGGTTGTTTTTAGGGACACACACGCACCCCCAATCATTTTTTGTGGGTCCATCCCACACGGCAGCGCTTTGCTCCACGCGTGTGCGAGTGCCCGATCGTGGACGGGCCCTTTCCAGTGGTACCCACAGCCCAGCCTCGGGCCCTCGCATCCCTGGAGGCAGAGCCCGGCCTCCAGGATCGAACGGGACCTGGAGGAGATTTTGGCAAAGCAGAAGCCAAAATTGGGAGCGGGTGCGCAGCTAAGCTGCCGAAGAGCCTCAGGCAGCTGCGGAGAGGTGCGGTCTGGCTGTCACCGCCGCGCCTCAGGCAGGAGTTCAGGCTTTGGTCAGAAAGGAAAAAAAAAAAAAGGAAAATCTTAATCCCCCCTTTTTGTCTCCCTTTTCCCCCCTCTGCCCGTCCCGAGACTCCCCCCTTCAAGCCCAGATTTTCCGTGACGTCCTTCGATGAAATATTGCAGCACAGGAATTTACAGCCTTCTTCAGAGCAGGATTTTTTTTTCTTTGGAGTTTTCTGGCAGGACCTAGTCCCTGCAATACAAATCGGTTCCAGCGATAATAAGCTCCGAGCGCTACCACTTTAGACACAATCGCTTCCCACAGAGATCTTCCAAATATCTCCGGGTATTTATATCCCTGCTCAGGGACGGATAGCTAGAATACTTTCCCGGGGGGGGATGCTTTGGACTGGCTGGGATTCAGACCCGAGGACCTGGGTACCGAGAGAAACAGCAGGGCTGAGCCGCAGAAGAGCTGGGACCCGGCGCGTGATGCTCCCGGCCATCCTTCAGCGAACAAGTTCGCCCCTAAAGACAGCCCGAATTGGAAATCCAGGTGTAAATTCAGGTGTAAATCCAATCTGGCATTGCTGAGACATCCATACTTTCTTGGAAAGTTTTCTTCCCTGGGGGCCCGGTGCTGGGGATGCTCCCAAAGCAAACAGGACCCTTGGGAAGGGATAACCCCTCTCCCAGCAACTTGACACAGCAGTGGCATCCAAACAAAACGAGTAGCCACTACCAGCTTTCCTAGCCCCAAATTCCATCGGGTAAAATTGTGACAGCGGTTTCGGAGAACCATTTCGATCCGCTGAGCTTTTTTCGGATCGGGAACCACCTCCAGTCCCCGGTGGCTGCCGATGTGAAAAACCCGGCCGGGCCGAGCCGGGTCGGGGGGTCCCCACCAAACGGGGAGAACAAGAGGCTTCCCCGGGGCTCAGTCTTATTTCCAGCCTTATGAAACTTTTCTTTTTCATTGTTTTCTTCCCAACTTTAGACCAAAACCCCATCGAAATCGCATCAATGTGCCGGTGATAGTGGAGGGGGGAATTTTTAGCGTCGAGCAGACGAGGGCCATCAGCGCCCGGTTTCAGGGTATCACACAAAATCCTTCTGCACGGAGAGGTGGGAGAAGTTAAAACGGAATATCCCACATAAAGGAGGAGCAGGTTATTTTCTTCCACGTCTACTAAAAGCCTCGGGGACCGTATATACGGGAAAAATAATAGGCAAGGTGGCTGCAACGTCTGCTCCTAAATATCGCGGGGAGATGCGGAAAACAAACCCAGAGGGTTTTGGGAAGGATCCGGCCTCCTTGTTCCAGGGGACAGCACCCCGGGTTGCGATGGGTACCCTGGGACTGGGGGTGCGGGCAACGGGTCCCCTGAGAGGAAAACCCCCGGGGGAGACTGGGGGGACCCACGCGGTCTCCGTGACCCTGCAGAGCCCCGGGGTGCGGATCCGGGGGGATTCCTTGGAGGAATAAAGGACCTCGTGCAGCACCGTCCCATCCAGGACCACCGAGGCAGGAGCATCAGCCGTCCCCGGGGGAAGAGGGAGTGTCAGCACCCGGGAGCTCCCCAGGGAAAATATCCCTGGGATTCCCAACATCCACATCAACCACTACCCCCTCTGCCTTGTCACCTGCTGAGCAGGGACAGGGGGTTGAGGAGGTAGAGCCTTCCACGCAGGACACGGTGGTCCGTCGTGGGGAGGGATGTGGAAAGAGAAGTGGCTGCCAGAGAAGGATGCTGAGGGCGAGGATGCTCAGGGACCGCGACCTGCCGGGAGGTACCGCCCTGCCCGGGTACCTGGCCGGGGGAGCAGAGTCCGCAGCGGGGCTCGGTGAGAATGTCCCTGGTGCAGAAGATGGGCTTTGACCCTCTTATCTCTGCCCACGGAGCTCCCACGCTGCCTCGGGACCAAGCAGGTTCCTCCGCTTGCAAAAGCAATTTTTCTGGAAGGAACCTCGGAGTATCCCTCTGGGGGAAGAAAAAACCCACCACCCGTGGGCCGTTTCCCCAAGGAGAGGGTCTGGGCTGCAGAACGGCCTTGTAGCCTCCATTTTTTTAACCTTCTTTCAGTATTAAATCCCGCATATAAACTCCATGCCTCCCTTTCCCAACCCAAAGTGGGGGTTCGGGACACATGTTCACAGACAACGTGAGAAATCCCCGCTCTAAACAACTGCAGTTGCTCTCTCCCTGCTCCTCGCTTAGCAAAGACCTGAGGATGGTTTTCCTTGGAAGCTTTCCCGACAAAAACTGTTTTCCGTCTCTAAAACTCCCAACTAATGATGGAGTGCACCAGCGGGCTCTGGAGCCACACTACAAAGTGCTGCAGATTCGTGACTCCCTTTACTTTGCAGTTGCCAGAGCAGAGTTAAAATACACCCAAAATTCGTAAAACAACTTTCCCACCTCCTTATAACAGGTGCCCAGGTTTGCACAACCGGCTCCCAGCTAAACATTAAAAGTGATTTGGGGGGGCTTTAAAGAATGTTCTGCAGGGAACAAAATTCTCAGTTGGCATTCCCGGGAAACATGCACAGTGGATACTTGAAATGCCCGACCCAAGGTGGGAAGACTTTCCACAACACGACTTGTTATGACTCGAAATTAAACAATTTCTGTTGCAAAGAGGTTGCTTTTTTTTTTTTTTTTTTTTTTCCATGAGAATCAGCCTGATAGCAGGAATCGAACGGATATATCCTCTTTCCGTTGTGCTTCTGGGGTTCTTGGAGAAAGGGACGTGCGTGTGTGAAAGTCAGAGAGGAATAGGGAACAATTCTGTAAAAAAAAAAAGCTCAAACAAATCAAAACAAAAAAAACCCCAAACAAATCCCCAGACAAAGAAAAAACTGCACCAAAACAAAACACCAAAGTTGGTGTAGAACTCACGAAAAATTCGAATAATGACCCCAGAAATGGTTATGCTTTTCCCGTTCTCAGAATCGCTCCGAAAATTATAAAACGTCCCAGAGCGTTTTGTGCAGCCCCCGCAGCTCAGCGCTCTTAATCTCCCTCAAATTCAAGTTTTTAAAATATACCAAATGATTTTGCATTGTAATTCCTGAAAATCGGTGAATGAGGGATTTTTTTGCCCGGCTGCCGAAGCGCTGGGAGCAAATCCCTTTCCCCCGCAGATTTTGCGGGTACCTGCTCAGAAAGATGCTGCCCGAGGGCTTAGGTTGCAGTATAAGATCTTTTTCCTCCACGAATATTCGTTTCTCCCTTGGAAACGATCGAATATGAATACTTGGCTCAAAGCACTGCGAGATGAAGGACTTTTCCCCCACCCGCAGCCGCGGGATTTCTGCGGGGACGGAGCCGGCGGAGCTGCCGGTGCCCGGGGCAGAGACAGCCCCAGGACACCCGTGTCCCCCATCCCCGCGCGGGGGGACATCGGACCACGGTGCTGAGCCTTTAAACAGTATCGAAATCTGCCTGCGCAGCCCTGGGTGGGAGCGGGTCCGACTCGCGGGGGTCTCCGAACCCTCCCGACTGAGCTTGAACGGCTGCGGTGGAGCCAAATGCAGCCGGGCTGGGGAATTTGCGCTGGCACTGCAGGAAAGGGCTTTTTCTTTACATCGGGAAGAGGTTTTGGAGCAGAGCTGGAGCAGAGCCCTGTTTCGGGTTTGCCCCGCAGTCCCAGAAAAGGAAAACAGAAGTGCCTCCAAATACTTCAATGAATAAATGGGTATGGGAAGAGATTTTTCTGGAGGCGAGAGAGGAGAGAAAACAGGAGAGTAAGGGAGAACAGACAAAATGGAGAGAAGGACACACATTAAGATAGAAAGACGAAGAAAAAAGACAAAGAAAGAGAGAGAGAAAGAAAATAAGGTATTTATTTTAAAAGAATATTTATTTTCTATTAAAAATTAGAAAATTATATAAAGAACAAGAACTGGAAAGAGAATACAAAAAAAGAGAGAAACAAAGAGAAAGGAGAGAGAAAAAGGAAAGAGAGAAATGAAGAGCAGAGAGTGAGAAAGTGAGAAAGAGAGAAAGTTGAAAGAAAACGGAGAAATAGGGAAACGGAGAAGCAAAAAAAAAAGGAAACAAAGTGTAAGAGAGAGAGAGAAAGAAAGAAAGAAAGAAAGAAAGAAAGAAAGAAAGAAAGAAAGAAAGAAAGAAAGAAAGAAAGAAAG
>NW_016690267.1:0-62669 GCF_001604755.1 Lepidothrix coronata | reverse complement strand
AATTATCCTTTATTCCCTGATGAGTTTTTATTCCTCTTTCCTTTTTTTTTTTTTTTTTTTTTTTTTTTGGGTCGGGAGGAGATGGGGAGCATTGTTTTTTCTCCGTGGCATTAAAGGATTTTGTAGGAGGGATTGTCAGGGCCAAAAAAAATCCCAAAAAACGCAAACCCAGTAGAGCAGACAGCTTTGGAGAAAACGTCACCAAAATAACGCTGTGCTGTCAGAGGCAGGTAGGCCCTGCAGAGGTGCCGGCGGTGGGGGGCAGCAGGGCAGGGGGTTCTGGGGGCTCTCAGACATGTGGACCCTCAGCGGTGCCTGCCCTGCAGCAGGGACAGCTCTGTGCTGGCCGCCGTGGGCAGTCCCAGCGTGGGGACCAGCTGAAGGACAGGGCTGTCCCCTGCCCCGACACACACCCGTGTGCGCACACACACACTCACAGACCCCCTCAGGGACACCCTCCCCTCCTGTAACCCCCACATCCGACCGCGCTGCTCTCTGGCAGCACTAATGATGCCGCGGACCGGCCCGGCGGTGTGAGGCAAGAGCAGATGAAAGTGATGTCACATTAATGTCAGCTCACAACTCGAGCCCACACAGCCTTGATTGCTCTTATTAATCTTGCCAATTTGTCTGTCAGCACTTGGCTAATCCCTAAATAGCCTCCCAACAGGTGCTTTATGCTTCCGCCACATCCCTGCTCCCCGGCACCCCCCGGGAGCCCCGCGAGCCCTCCCCGGTGACACCGGCTCTCTCCTGTCCATCTGGGACCGGCTCTTTTCCCCCGGGAGGGCTGCAGGGAAGAGAGGCGACTTTGCAGATGTTGTTTAGTCTGTCCAAAGAGGGATGGGAGTTTGGGGCTTCCCAAAAGGAAGAGATGACCAGGGTGTGGGGAGAGAGGGGATGCTGGAGAAACTTGTGGGGTGGTGGAGGGGAATTACCTGGGGGTAAGCAAATCCCTCCACGTGGTTTGCTCCAATATCAGAATTAGAAAACATATTCATGGCACAGCTATCTCAGAACAGTCAGATGTGTTGCTCTTATTTGTTGTGGGTTTGTTGGTTTTATGGAGAGGGGAGAGAGGATTAAAACAAAAGGTCCAAGCTGAAGCTGCAGTGGAAAAACCACCTTAAGCAGTTTTATCATATAATTATAGAACAGTTTTAAAGCTCAGCTCCTTCCAACTCCCTGCCATGGGCAGGGACACCTTCCACCAGACCAGGTTGCTGCTTATCCTGCAGTTAAGCTGAGGGTTGAGTATTTCCTTTACTATGTTATCAGAAAATCCAGTGGCTTATTATACTGTGTGCCATAAAGTACTAGCCATGGCAATTCCTTAGTAAAAGACTACAATTATTGTGTTGCAAGGCTTGATCTTCCGAAGGTTGTTATTTAGCACAGCAATCTTAGATCACAGAACACAGATTTTGTGTTTAAAACTGTTAACTGCTAAACCAAATTAACAGCTAAACCCTTTTAATTGCTAAAGCAAAGTCCAGGGTGCTTTATTTTCCATGCATTAAGAGAAAAAAAAAATTACTTATTTCTATTTGGAAACTCTGCTGCACGAATTGTTTTGTGCACAGGTTACAAACCCTGTGCTTTGCAATGTGCTCCCCCTGTGATTCACCTGAGGGATGCTCTGCTCTGGAGGAAGAGCTGCCAAACCTGGCTTCATGAAGCAGGTTCCTATTTTTCATCCAAAGTTGGCTGGGGCTATTTCCAACACAGCAGGAAGGAAGAGCTTTCAGGAACATCTTCAACCATTTCTCCAAAGTGGTCCAGGTCACCAAGGGAAGTATATTCACTAAAAGAGCTCAGGGCTGTTCATTGTTAACCCTTCAGATCAGATCCTAAAAGCTCTTAAAAACACCATTCACAACTGAAAGCTGTTTCACTCCATCCTGACCTGGATTTATTATCAGGAGACAGACAGATCTTTTTTTCCCCTTTTTTTTCTCTCTTTCTTCCCAAGCCATTTGTTTCATCCAATAAGTCGATCCATCACCGTGTTCTGGAACCGACCTACGATCCAAGGATATTCTTAGACATACAGCATGTCAGGAAACGGCCAGCAGCCCCGTGTGATGCAAATATTTGGACGACAGAGAGGTAGGAAGGATTGTCCAAATGTTTACTAAAGGCTGTTGATAGTCTAAGGATTTATAACTGGTGGATAATGTCTGCCCCCACACAGCTCCTTTAGCAGGTGCATCCAGTTTCAACATGACACATGGTATGTGTGTTCTCTGGGAAAGGGGATGCAGGAGAAAGCCAGTTTCACAGGTCTCAGCTCCTTTTTTTCCAGCTGCTCACTGGTTTGGAGCCCATGGAGCAGCAAGACAGGAGCGCAGGATCCACTCCAAGGATGTGTGCCCTGGAGAGCAATTCAAACCATTGCTAACATTTAAAACCAAAACACAAGGATCCAGCATGTTTCATTGGAATTTCCTAAGTGAAACCAATGCTCTGAACTATTTAGGCCCATCAAAATATTCCCTGTCACACTCCTTCAACTCCTTCTGTGCTGCGGTGCAGGAAATTCATGACATTGTTCTAGTTATTGTTCTTGGCATTTCACTTCCTAATTTCCACCACTGGGATTTGAGCTCTCCTGTCTCACAGCAAGCCCTAATTGCTGCTGTGGGCACATCAGAAGTGCTGGCAGACCAGTTTTAACCATTTTTGGTGTTCAAAGAACTACAGCTTTTCAGAGCCCACTGGAAATGCCCCGAACCTGTTGCCAGATGGCCTCTACTCTGTCCTTCCAAGAAAAGAGGAGTGTACAGCCAATAAACTCCAGGCCGATGGACTAGAGATGGAAATATAGTTAGGAGAAGATCTAGTACCTTGGCCAAAGCCAGCTCTGGTGCCTTGATACCCCTCCTGTAATCTACTGTCCCAGTGTTGCTGTCTCACGATCCAGAGGGACCTCACAGGGCTCCAGCCCAACCTTCCGCTCGAAGCAGGGCCATCCCCAGCTCTAGACAGGGTCAGCCATGGCTTTGTTTAGCTGAGCCTTGAAAACCTCCAAGGACAGAGTCCAACAGCCATGAATATTGACAGCCCAGGTAGCAGAGGAGCTGTCAGTGCCCTCGTGTCCATCCAGCCAGGTTGGGAACCTCTGCCATCAAAGCAGCAGCTGCTTTGGCCGTAAGCATTCCCGCTACCATGTTATTGAGAAAGAGTGTCCTGCAAAACAGCCGAAATCAGCACAGAGTTGAGTCACTCAAGTCTGGTAATGTCCTTCCCCTCCACTGTTTTGCAAGGTTTGGTGACGTTAGGAACATGAACTCATGCATTTCGCGTGCCTCAGACGCCCAGACAACGAGCTTTTCTTAGTAACGAGCAGCAATTGTATCTGCTGCAGAAAAGCCTTTAATTCATCACAGCCCTGCACGAGGAGAGTTTACCGAGTGCTCAGATGGGGAATACAATGGCTCTATTGTTTTTCCAAGGGAAGATTTCTTAGTTTCAGGCTCTTGCGTAAACTGTATGTTTTCTATTTGTTACCTGACTCATTCCAATAACCTCCCTGAGATAGGGGTAAGACCATTTGAAAGAACTAAAGAATCTGTCACAGGCTGAGGACCAGATTATTAGTGTTACCTCTTTTGGTTTGTTTAAGAAACTAAGAAGAGAACTTGGTGTCCTTCTAGGGGGAAGAAGTTGTATAATAGAATATATGGGGGAAAAAAAGAAGTAAGTGCTCAAATTCCAAAGTCATCTGTTGTACTCCATGAAGTTTTTTTATATATTGAAAGAATTCAGTCCTGTGTTTGATGTCACATTCTCAGTGTGACCTTAGACGTGGAGTCACAACTCAGACTAATCTGGGTTCCTCTCGCCTTGAACGTATTTTGCAACAGTTACCAGTGTTGGTAAGTGCTGGTAACAGTCCAACAGTCTGCCAGTGCTGGAAATGTGTTTCCTAAGCAAGGATCTGGAGCTATCAGCTGGATGCAAGACAGAAGGATGCAATGAAAACCCAGTCGCATCTGGCAAAGTGGCTGGTTTGTAGCTGGAAACAACATTGCCAGTGTAGAGAGAATTAAAGGTTTCATGCTGGTCATGCCGTGTTTGTACATCGATATCTTCAGGTTTTCTTGACTCTGAGCCTTGGGATTATACTCACACTCCAGTGGGAATATGCTGTGGGACTGGAAGAGTCTTCCTGCAGGTCTTCCTTCATGAAGACTGGACAGGGAGATTGCACATCTGTGTGCTCTCCCCTTTCCCCAGAACCAGATCCAGCTCAGTGTGTGCAGCGTGGTGGGAATGTCAGGGATCAGGTGAAGTAAAAGTCAGGGTGGGATGGTGGGGACATGCACATCAACCTCCCACCAAACTGCCCCATGAAATCCGCCCTGGAGAAAGAATTCAGACCTTGTGTTATCTTTCCATACTGCTGGATCACTGGGTTGGGAACTCATTCTTTCTTTTCCAGCTGGGTGAGGGACATCAGTCCATTTTTTAAGCCCTGAACCTCCATTAGCCCTGAAATTTAAGCATCTCACAGGGGTTCTTCTCATCTGGAAACACTGCTGCTCAGTGTCTTACCTTTGTTACTGAAGTCCAACTGGGAGAAGGTTACAAAAGCAGCAGGATTTGGGCCGGGGTAACCAAAACAGAACTAAAAGAGCTCAGTACCTCCTGGTACATTTCAGTGTGTTTGGGCTTGGAGGGTATGAGGTCCAAACCAGCATGGTGCTTTTAGCTCTTTATGATCAGATGTTTTTTTTTAAAGCAAGCCACTGCCAACAGATAGAAGGGTTTTTATTCTACAGGATTTTCCCTGCCTCATGTGCCAGGGAACATGCAGGACTCGACTCTGCTTCCTGGGAGTAAATCACAGCGTGGGGCTGCCTTATCTCAACCAGAGCCCCTGTACAGGAATGTTGCACTGTCCTGCACTCAGGCCACCCACCCCTGATCCCAGGCATCAGTTTCTGCTCCACACCCAAGCTCTGACCCTTCAGAGACATATTTCTGTGAGGTCAGGAGGTTGGGTGGTAAAAGGGGAGTGGGGAATAGCAGAGAGGCGGTTGGGGCTGGCTCTGCAAAGAGATTTCAGGGGGATGTTTACACTGGCCATTAAGTGCAGATTTGAGCCTGTTCCCCTCTCCAGATTTGCTGCAATTATGCATCAGGTACAGAGACAACTCCAGCTTTGAAATCTTATGGATGAGGGTGGCCCACACATGCTCTGCACCTTTGTTCCCTGGTTGCTCAACTTGGTCCATGAGGACCAAGGAAGGGTTGGTTGGGTGTGGCAGGAAGCCTTGCCAGACATCATCTTATCCCTGGTTCCTTCCTAGGACAACAAGGGTGCTTTTAGCATGAGCAGAGATGCTGTGGTACAGCCAAAGGGAAGCATAAACAAGCAGAAAAGTCACATGGCAGAGGGACACATGGGAGAAGGGGAGAAACAGCTCTGTCAGGTGGAAGTAAATGGGTGTCCATCTGAAATGGATGGAGAAAGAGCTCTATGTATTGATTTCATCCATCACAGGACATTTCTTTCCATGTCACGTTGGGGTGATTCCACACCTGTCAGCCTGTCAGCAGAAAGGATTACAGAAAATACCACTGCACTGGACAGTGAGGGGCCACTGTGTACATATCAGTGAAGCATTCCCCCATGTGGAAACACTGTTCTTTGGGATCAGCAAAAAATGATTTCATGTGAAGTTTCTCTGTGAAATTTCTGTTGCATTTGGCTGGAAGGACTAACTAACTGGCTTCATCCAAGAAATAGTTGTGGAAGGGGTCACTGAGTGAGGTCTGACTGTCCATCAGGAGGAGCGAGGGTCTGTTTCTATGTGTATCACACCATTTCCCAGGACATCTTTTAATAAAGAGAGGGAAAGGAGGGAAAAAGAGAATGCTCCAAGAAAAATTCTGATTTTGTCAAATTGTTGAATTGAAACCAGGTTACTATTTTATTGCACAGACACTTGTGTCCAAAACCTTCTTGAATACAGAGAAAAACATAATTTGCTTTTCTCAACAAAGAATCTAATCCATTGCCCTGTGAAATAAGGATTCAGGGTCCAATATAGAGGGTTGCACCGTGAATTCTTCCTTAACTACTCATTACATAAGTTATTCCAACTCCTACTAAGCCTTTGGAGCGAGTGGCTCATTTTCAGAGCTGAATTACTAAGCCTGAAGCCTGGGAAGTCACTCTTGCCCATCATCCAGCCCAGCTGCTCCTCCCTGCCATCCTGTCCCTGTCCCACTGAAGAGTCTCAGGGCTGAGCCACCCACCGCAGCGTCCCTGAATCCAATCCCCATTCCAGCCTTCCCTTTGCTCCGTGGCAGAGGATAGGAGTCTCCCTCCCTCCCTCCCTCTCTCTCCGTGCAGCTGCTCAGCTCTGCGAGGGAAAGGCTCCCAGATGTGCTGAGGAGGGAGCAGGCAGAGTCCTGAATTCCACTCTGTGCCGTGTGGACTCTTTGTATATTTTGTTTAGAGGAGAAAATATGTAGAGTCCTTGGAGAAGGGCTGGGGACCAGGCACGTCCCTGTGAGCACAGGAACCACAGGGCCAGGAGGCCCTGCAAGTCATTTGCCCTTGGTTTGTCTTTGCCTGCGAGATGGACCAGCAGCTGCTGAGCAGCTCTGGGCATCACTGGCACCTGAAGTCCATCTGCATCACACAACAGGTCCCTAAACCCTTTCCTGGAGATGGCTCAAAGCTACCAGATCCTTTGAGAAAACTTACTTTACTTACTCAAAAAGCCAGTAACACCTAAACACCCACATGCGGTATTTCTGGCTCATAAATTATGTGCTGCACCAGATCAATAAATATTCACACACTCCTAAGCCTTTTACAGAGCTGGTTTCATTGCATTTTGAGTGCATTTAGCTGTGGTACTTGGTAGCTACTTGATTATTGCGTGAGACAGCACTTTTATGAAGTGTTGGCCTTCATTTAGTTAATCCCTTCATTGATGTGTAACACAAAAATGGTATGAAACTAATTGTTCCCATGGAAACAGGAACCCAGCAAATGATTTCATATCACAGCTTGGCAACGGAAAAAGAAGAAACTTCTGTAATTGTTCCCATTAACCAAGGCAAAGGATTCATGCTCAATCTCTACTACACTCTGCTTCGCTTCTGCTGTGAATTAGGGGACCAAAAGTCAGCACAGAACCACATAAAAAAGCACCAAAACAAGCTGTGCTTTATTAAGTATTTGTAGTTCTGCCACTAAAACCATTTCCCTTCTGCTTTACAGGTTTCTGGCCAGCAACACCAAGGACTGTCACGGGCTTTAACCAAGTGCGTGCAGGAGGAGCGAGGACATCCCTGGCCATGCTGCAGGACTGAGCTGTGGGCTGGGCACAGGACAACCCTCACCTCAAGGGTGAGTGCTTAGAAAGTGTGGGCAAAGCCAAATTTGAAGCAAGGAATCTGGGAAACCGAGATAGGAGACAAGCAAATCAGTCTGTGTGTGCACAAAATAATCCGAACCTCATCTTTATTGAGGTTTTCTCCTCTCCTTCTATAGGAAACACTGATGACTGAGTTGTCAAGGGCTTTGTTGCTTCAGAAAATCCCTGTTATCACTGTAATAAAAGAACTCCTGTCTTCCAGTTCTCTGAATTTCCCACCAGACAGAGATTTCCTCATCCCAGTGGTTTGTTGCAGGTCCTAGAAAGCTGTTTTATGGTCATGGACCATCACATGCAAGACTAGCCTGGCCAGTTTTAGGAAGACCAATGGCTCTACAATGCCATGGGGTGGCCTGCCAGGTGGAGGTGTGAGCCTCCCATGCACTCTGCACCCCAGGGTGGAGGCATCTCCACCAAGCCCCTGTTTTCCTGGGGCCCTGCCCCTAAACCCAACCCCATCAAGCGCAGCAAGAAAAGGGAACTGGCAACACAAAACCCATCCTGGCTACCAGGCCAATGGCCACCAATCCACCACATTCCCTGGAGGGACCAGGAAACACAGACCTGCTCCATCCCAGCACAGAACAGGTTTCTCACTGGGCTAATTACTGCTAATTGTGCCACTTGACTATCTCACCAGCCTTGCCCTGGACAGGCTGATAGAGTATCAGGGAGATAAAGAGCACTCAGCACAGGTAACTGGGAAGTGTTGTCAGACCTGCAGTGGGACAAGCTGCTTTCTGGAGGGGTTATCTCTCCTTCCCAGAACCTGGGGCACCGACCTCCTAAGGGAGACCCTGTGTTCCTAAGGATATGCGGACAGTCTGAGCTTTTCAAGAGGTGCTATAGGGGATTTTGGTGACTCAGAAACTCAGCTGGAATTCATTTTATAGTCACTCTTTTTAGTTTACTTAGCATGCTTTTTATTCTTTTGGGTGGTTTTTGCTGTTGTTAATGTAGCACTGTGGAAATGAAGATTTCAACATTTCTCCCCTTTTTTTCTTCCCCACGGAGAAATAAATTATTTTCTTTTAACAAACGCTGTATCTCTCAGATGTTTTGTTATTTTTCACCATCTCTACTGACCTACATGAAGTAATTCAGCTCCTACAGTGTCCTGAGCACCAGGTAGGAATTACTAACACCTACTTACCAAAGTGGAAACTCGGACAAGGGAACATTGTTGTTCTGCAATATTTTTTTTAGAATTACTTGCAATCGTAAATAATAAATCAAAATTACCTGAAAATTTTGCAGCCAATTCAGTGAAAAGTCTTGTGTGTAGATGCATCTCCTGGCTGTGGGTACAAACACACATCACACCTGGCAGGTAAAACACACAGGTCCACAATACCTGCCCACAGAAGTACCTGCATGTTGTTTTGCTCTCGGGTGTTGGGGTGCTTGTAAAAACTAAGAGCATCACCCCTTCTGTTGATGGATGGGTCAACAGAGCTTGTCCATGGCTATCAAAGTCAATGACAGGGCAACCCACACACCTGAGAAACCTGCTGGGTCCTTTAATCCAAAGCTTGGGATGTTTTCCATGCCAAGTATCCTCACATATAAGAGCAATGTGTGAAAGATGGACAGAGAGGCAGAACATTTTCTTCCTCAAGGTACCTCAGTCACCTGCTTTTCCTTTTACCTGTGAATTTGGTGCACTTCCAGTTTGGTTTAAGTTACCAGAGTTTCTCAGCTTGTTACAATAAAGCTCGTAGCAAAGTCTGTGGCCAGCTCTTTCTGTGATAATTCCTTCTCCCCATTTGTTTATCTCAAGTACTGAGCTTTGTTCCAGGCCCAAAACCAAAAGCCTTTCTACCCTGTTCTCTTCTCGACTTGTTGCAGATGTAACAAAATAAATCTTTAGAAAGAACAACCCTTGACTTCCTTTCTCCCGTCTGATTCAGTCACAAACCCCACAAAGAAAAATAAATCACAACGTAAGCTTGCCTGGTCTCAAAGGATCCACATCTAGTCCTGCAAGCCACCATCCAAACTGGCTGTGTCCATCTCCTAGAGAAGTCAATGAACACAGTGACCAAAAAAGGTCTGACAACCATGAAACCTTTGTTTTGAACATGGCCAAAGCCAAGGACTGACAAAAAACTTGTGATCAGCCTGAGTGAAGGCTGATGTGACAATCAGCAGCAGTTGTGAGCACAACCAAGGTGTTGGTGCCTTGCTAGAGCTTGTCCTTGGGCACTGCAGGATGATGTGCATCCCTGGGTTTTCTCAGGGCCCCCACTGTGGCTCTGCCCCTCTCATCTCTCCCCTGCCACCCCCTCAATGCATTTTAAATTGCAATCAGAAAAATCATCAGCAGGATGTGTTTGTTTTTTTTTCTAAATTGGCTATAGCAAAGAGGCAGAAATGTGCCTCCAAATAGAGTTTCTCCTTCTTCTGAGAGATGTCTCCATGTAAAAGCTGTTGCTCTTCCGTCAACCATTACTGGATGCTCAAACAATTTCTAAACACAACCCAGTCATGGTGGGTGACCAAATCATTGTCTTCTGCCTTCATGCTGGATATCCTTTGTGTGCTCTCCTGCTCTGCTCCAGCCCTGGGATGAAACACATCAGCCCAAAGCCCTTCCCAGTGCCCACTTCACTTTCATCACCCCGGACTAGGAATGGGCAGCTGGTCACAGCATCCTCACCACGACAATTGCAACTGAACTGGGGCACAACATCTTAAAATGGGATTGCCTACCTTGGCCTAACCACATCTTCAGTTGACATGGGTCTAAATTAAAGACAGACTCAGCCTTAAGCTGGGGAATACTGGAAATGTATGAAAAGAATGGCTGGATTTCCATCAGGTACCATCTGCCTATTGAGTTTTTTTCTGTCAAGGACCCTTGGGGGAAGATGCACAGAATCATAAACAATTATCAGAAGACATTTAGGTTATGCCTCTAGTCCCAGATTTTCACTCTGGAGGGATGAACTGATGGTTTTCTTTCTTTCTTTTTTTTTTTTAATCTTAAATTTAAACAAGAGGTCTTTACACATTTGAAACAATCAGTACAGTTAGCATTGAAGAAAGTGTAATTAGACACTTTGAGAACTGGAAGAAATTAACTCCAACCACAGACCGTCACTCCGACTATTACTTAATAATATTTCCCAAATGTGCAAAGTACTTAGTTTTAGAATAACAGGAAAGAAGTGTAACTTCTCACTGAGAGCAAAGGCTTTGGCCTGGGAAGTGGGCATGAAAAAGGTGAAAGCCACCACGCTCCAAAACCCAAAGATGTTTGTCACCTCCCACCACCTGAGGGCTACCAGGGGCTCAACCTGCTCGGCCGCAGTGCTGGGCTGTGAAGGATGTGATCCATGATCCACAGCCCCACTTGGTGCTTGAATGGCTGGAACAGAGTCAAGGGGAGCGACCGGCCCGAGGTGCAACTGCGAGAAGATCTCCTTCAGTTTCCAACATGCCAAGGAAACCGCTGAGAAATTGCTGTTTTCCTCCTTCTCCAGCACCGAGCAGAGCCGTGGCCTCACCCCACGCTCCAGAAGCCTGGCTAGAAAGAGATTATTGTGATTTCTGCCCGTTTCTTCCCTCACTACAAAAGGCCCCATTCATCTGGGCTAATTTTGGAGGGAGAGCAAGGGGTATCAGTAGCATGAACTGTATCTGAGTGTCTCCACCACGCTCGTTGGCCAGTCCAACCCGGGGAAATGGATATCGCTCGTTTGAAGCTTTTTAGTGGATCGTTTCTCTGACTTTAAACAGAAGTATCTTTTCTGGCCGTGGCAAGTTTAAAAAGTCCTGACGAAGCAGGGACAGCCATTTTCACAGCAAAAAAACAAGAGGCCATTCAAAAAGGGAGGGAAAAAAGTTGTTCTCGTGTGTTTCTGCTTCAGCAATCAACATACCTACAATTCACCTACCTAAATGTACCCCACATATATACAATAAGGTCACAGCCAGACCAGTGAACATCTTGCCTTGATTCAAAGCACTGAAAAAAATGGATTTAAAAAAAAATTACACATATGATGATTTGTATGCTTAAGCACTAGTCCTTGTGGAGCACAACTGGGACTTGACTGTGTGTGTGGGATGAGCTACAACGTAATTGCTTTCAGCAGAATATCAGTGTAGTCTATAATTAAAATATATGAGATAGCCAGTTTCAAGATTTTTAAGTGATTTCATCTGTATTTGGGTGATTATGTCTCTCTGAGTGGCTCATTTAAAATGATACTTTTATTTTCAGTGCACAAAATGGTTCCTGGGCAAGAGAGAAAGATAATTTTGTCCTCTCCTTCTTACAGTGTTTGAGAAAGCACCTACGGAAGGTTGGAGAGACAGAGCTCACACTTGAACAGCACATCCCACCACTGGGGAAATCCTTGGTGAAAGCTGCTCATGAAGTGACATTCCAAAGATGCAGTGGAAGGTGTCAAGAAAGAAAATAAAAAAATACCAAAAAAAAAAAAATCCTTAACAGAAAAATCTGGCACCTCCTAAATCACAGTGACAATTTCAGCACAGTGTTTACTCAGGGTAGTAAAAATAAATTGCCTGAGACTGATTCTACCCACATGCCACTTGCCAGGCAGCAGGGGTGTCCCACAGCATCAGAAACAAAACACGAGGAAACACGTGCCAGTGGAAATCACCATCAGTGTGACAGCACTGGGGCCAGGATGGCTTTGCCCCCAGCCCCAGTAAGTGGAAGCAGCAGTAGGAAAAGGGATTTGTCACTCCTTCCCATCACTCAGGCATGAGGCCACCACAGAGGAGCCTGTGGACAAGTGAGCAGTGTGGCTTTAGAGTATCCTGAAGCTTTGACAAATTCAGCCTGAAGTCATGAAGCCCCACAGCTGGGACATGTGAGACCAGATGGGGGGTCAGTGACTCCATTCCTGGTCCTCTCCTAAAGCCCATTGTTTGCAACTGGACCTTCACTAAACCTCATGCAGAAGTGAAGGGAACTCTGCTGCATCTTCTCTAGGAACAACAGCAGGGGAATATTCTGACCCCAGTTTAAGGAGAATAACTCAGGTCTTTCGCACATAACCCACAAAGTGTCCCAGATCACCACAGGTGGGAGGTAGCCCATCTCATCCCCCCTGGAGTGCTCCTAAAAGCCTTTCCCTCATTTCTGGTCTTCGTCTAAGGTAACTTTTGTCTTTAAGAAGAGGTCACTGTCCCAGGAGGCTGGAGGCTCCTCACTTTGGCACAGTCACAGAGTGTGGATAGTTTTGGTGGGGTTCATCTCCCCAGAAATCTTGTAGCTCTGATGTTTTCCTTTGCTGGGGGCTGTCAGGCTGCAGTGTCCCTGCAGGAGGGAGGGAGCCCCATCCCTTGTCTAAAAAGTTGAGTGAACTGACATGGTGGAGGGGTAAAAAAGCCTTAGAAAACAAAAAACTCATCCCATATGTGACCACAGACAACTGTCTACAGCAGATCAGGGGCTCTGAGGTCAATATAACCAGTTACCTCAGCTGGGCCAGGGCAGGTGATGCAGGTACTGAATTACCTCACCAGGGCTCTGTTGCTCTTAAAAAAAGGAGAAAGAACAAGAAATAAACCCTCTGGAGAATAAATTTGAGCAACAGGTGACAGTACAAGTGTGCTGACTGCAACATGCAACAGATTTCAGGACATCCCAATGATACAGGTATGTCCAGAATAAATCCTGTGCATGTTCCAGTCACTCATGGGCTTTGGCTCTGAATGTGTGTAAAATCCCTTGACTTTGCTCCTCTTGGCAGATGCCAAAGCCAGCAGTGCCTGGAGCATCCTCTTCCCTGGGCAGGAGGGATGCACACTCAGGAGCTGGTAAATTTTTTGATCAAAATAAGTAATATAAGAAGGCAAAGATGATAGCATTGCTGTTATAATTGTAATGAGACACAAATGCTATTTTGATGGTTTTCTTTGAAAGAAATACACAAAGCCCAAGCGATTTAATTAAAGATCTCCCAGGCTTTGCAATCAGCATGGCCACAAATGAAGGGAAATCTACTTTTATGTGGCAGAATGCATGAATAGCTTTCCCTTTAAAATAAAAAGAAAGATGAGAAAAAGACATTTTAAAGAGTTTTGTTTGTAAGGACATGACATGAAGGACCTACATCCCCCATGGGAGAGAAAGACTGATTAGCTCAGATAAAGCTCAGAGGATTTAGTGGGTTTTTTATGTTTAATGAATACACGCATGACATGACACTTGTCTGCTTTACCCTGAGCACATCTCTAAGAACACCTTTGGCAAAGGCATTTGGGAACAAAAAAAAAAAAAAAAGGAAGAAACCCAGGAAATTGAAGATACTGACAGATATCAAGAGACATTCAACCCCTCAATTTCTGAGGCACCTTCTGAGGTTTTTTCAGAAGAAACGCCCAAAGCCCAGGACACAGAATCAGCCTTTGAAGCTGCCAAGAACTTTAAACCAAAGAAGTAGGATAGGTCACTCAGCAAAAGGTTTTTATTTTTGGCAAGCAAGCACGGAGAAAGTGAGGATTTTTGACCTGAGTGTGTACAGGGCTCTGACCACCTGGGACTGATCTGCCTGGAGGAGCAGGAAATGCTGTGAGGCTCAACCTGATAGAAATAGCTACTGTTTCCTCTGCATCCCATCACCACCGAGGCTGTGAGATGCACAGGATCCCACATGCATCCAAGATTTGCTGCAAAACATCAGGGAAATGGTGAGAAGGCAAATTAATCCCGTCTACTCTGAAGAAGCCCATGATTAATGCAACTTGGATAGTGTTGTAGGAAGGGGAATAGCTTAAAAAGATGGAAGGAAGTCTGTGGCTGTCCCTAGTTGATACTATATATGGTCCTTGGTCAGTTCTGCTTTAGAAGCAGCAGCCAGAATTGCATTTTTATTGTATTTCTTTTTAAAGCAAAAAAAAAGGTCAAATAACTTCCCTGCACTCGAAGAGCCCATGGTGATGGATAATCCTGTGAGTGGCAGCTGCTGCATTTTGGGCCCTGGGAGTGTTCACAGGGGTTGCTGCAGGGGTTGTGCCCCCCCTGTCCTCTGGCAGACCAGCAAGCCCTTAACTGGGTGGCCTGTCTGTTCCTACTCCCTCAGGACTCCCCCAGCCCTGATTTTGACCCATGGATGGGCTTGGCAGGGAGCTGGGTTGGGTGTGACGCATGAATTCTCTGGACCAGAGCTGGTGTTTGTGTGGGGACAGAAGTGGGCTGGCAGGAGACAGGGCTCTGAGGATGGAAAACGTATTTCTTTTGCTGATTCCCACTGCACAAGTAGCACCAGGATAGTGCTGGGAGCTGCATGGACAGAGGTTGCAAATGTTTCAGCCAACCAAAGAGGTCACTCACAGGTGGTGAGAGAAGTGATGGCCACAGACCCATGGAGGAACATCCTGAGGGACAATAGGGCAATCAGCAAGAAGTGAGTCTCTGCCACGTCAGAGATATCCCAGAGGATCCCAGCTCCTTCCCTGTCCCATACCACATTCACTTTTACCCTCAGCCCCCCAAAATCTCAGTGCTCCTTTCCACCTGTCTGATACTCAGGCTTATTTAATGGGGCAGGGCTTTCCTAGCAGGACAGGTCCAATATTTACCCCACTATGAACTGGCCACCCCAGCAGGCTGATTTCTCAGAGCCATCTGGTTGTCCCTCCTCCTCTCCAACACCCCCAGCTGGGGTCCAAAGCATCTGGAGCTGCATTTGTTGCACAGTCTGAGAGCCCTTCCCCTCTCTGATCCCACCAGCACTGATAACCAGCCCTGCTGAAAGTGCAGGAACATCCCCCATTCCCTCCACTCCCCTTTTACATCTGCTCTACATTTGCATCCCAGAAATTAGAGAACTTAGTTATGTGGAATTATATAGCTGGGGCTGCAGTATGGAACTGATTGTGTATTCAAGCTAAATAAGACGAGTTTAAAGATCTTTCCAGGAAATTGAGTGGAACACCCAAACTGACATTCAGTATTAAATATTATATTTGTGCAGTTGCTCTTTATAGCCTGTTGGCATTGAACATCTGGGAGCACGATTTATAACATACAGAAACTGAATACCTGCTCAAAATTATGCTCATCAGAGCTCAGAAATTAGAATATTACTGTGTACACTCTGAGCCAGGCCATTCCTACAAGGTAGGGCTATTAAAATATGATTAGCTGAGCCATATCTGGTCTCAGAAATGTCATACACCATTACAACTCAAAAGATCTTGATGCAATACTATTGGCACAGTCCCCTGCTTGATCAGCAGCAAGATGCCAAAGAATGAGCCTTGTAAATACTTGCCCCAGCACCAGGAGGGGAATTAAAAAGAGAAGAAGGGGTCTAGGAGCACTTGGTTGTACAGATTGGGGTGGCTTTGGGCTCCTCTTTAGGGCAAGTAAGACCTGAAAGCTTGAATGGGATTATTTTTCTAATGTGGGAAGAGCTTTGCTGCCCTTCACTGCCTCAAGCACTTGTTGCCTCATCATCTTCACCCGGGACAGAGGTGGGGAACAACCCCTGCCACAGCCCCCTCCCAGTCACAGCAATCACAGCTCCCTTTCCCCACCACGTTCATGTTTCCAAGAGCTCCATGCACTTCATGGGTGGTCAGGATTGCATTTCCTCCTCTTGCTGGAGAATAAAATCCAAACCACCACAGAAAACCTGCAGAGATTGGGCTCAGGTTGGGATAATTATGATCTTCTTCCGCTTCTGGAAACACAGTGATATATATATATATATACATATATATATACACACACACATTTTTAGACACAAAAAATCCTTTGCACTATGTGATCATCTCTCCTAACGAGTCGGATTGGCCCAATCAGGTCCTTCCTGCACAGAGTTAATCACTGTAAGTGTTTCTGTGCTGAAACCTCTGCAGGGGCAAATCCCACCCCAGGCAGTGCTCAGCCAAGGGGGGCTGCGCTGGGTGCCCCATCCCCAGCACGGACAGAGCCCTCCAGTCCTGGGCTGCTCCCAGATCCAAAAGAAACGTCCCCGGGACTGGCCAAGGGGTGCCTGCCCTGGAAAAGTCACTCCGAGGCACTGATGGGGCGGTGCAATTACAACAGCCACAACTTTCCCCCCGTCCCTGCCCGAGCCAGCCCTTGCTCTCCGTAATTGAAGACATTTCCCGCAGGCGGGTGGCACATACATATATTTTTTAAGCGCGGCTGCACTAAACCAGACACCCGAGGAAGACGCAGTTTTGCAAAAAAAAGGCAGAAATAAGTTACTTTTTTTTTAAGGACTGCGGCCAGGCGAGGTCCGAGGTCCCAGCCCCGGTGCCCCCACTTTGCCGCTCCCTGCCCGCCCTAATCCGTGCAGAATTCCCCCCCTAAAGCGAAGGCAGTGCTGCCTGCCCCGGCCCGGCGGGAGCTGCCGCTGCCTGGCTGTGTCAGGGCTTATTACTCCGTGTTTTCACACTTATCCCCAAGGTGTTGAACTCGCCCCGAAGGTTAATTAGTAATTTATTGCGCTGTCATCAGTTCGAGGCTACTAATGGCTTCAATTTAGCCCCAGGGCTTTTGAGTTTTTATTTCTTTTTCCTTTTTTTTTTTTTTCTTCCCTTCCTTTCCTCCTGCCTGCTTTGGAGGAGTTGGGAGTTGCAGTGTGCAGGAAAGAGGCAGATCTGCTTGGAAAAGCACCTGGAAATAAGGTCCAAAGGCGTAGCTGAAGATCACAGAATCACAGACTGGTTTGGGTCGAAAGGGATGTTAAAAATCATCTCGTTCCAATCCCCTGCCATGGGTAAGGGACACCTTCCACTAGATACCCCCTCTCCAACTTCAGGACTAGACCTCAGTGGTCTTACACACGAAAGGTGATGAAACAATTTAAAACAGTTCACACAGAATTGCAAAACTGAGGCTGTTTTGGAGGTTCCTAAATGCCCAGCTTGAAGCAACATCCTTTGGATGTCTTTTTCCAAGGCAAGGTGGCCATGGAGCACGGATCTTGGGTCAAATGGTGATGGGTGGCTGTCTCTGGCTATCTGTATCCCTCTCTCCTCTTGAAGGACACAAAATCATCTTGGCTGGAGAATCCTAAAGCACTTTACTCAGTGAGACATCTGTGAGTGGGCAGAGGGCAGCCTGTGGGGACACAGGGACCCCCTTACCCAGGCATCTGGGCACCTGGTTTTTGCATGCTTGGCTGCAAGGCCTGGCTTAGCAAAGATCTGTGGTTTGATCCAGCAAAGACTGGGCTTGGGGGGGCCAAAACCCCTCCTATCTGCCCCAAAAGCCCTCCAACCACCCAGACAGTTCTTATATGCTCCCCTACCAGCAATCCCTCTTTATCCTCAGATGCTTCTCTCCTGTCATGGAGTTGTCAGTCAGAGACAACATGTTGGCTGTGTCCCTGTTTCCCTGCATTCCCCTCAGCCCTGGGCTGCCTGTTGGAGAGAGAGACTCTTGAAGAGCAGCCGCACACCCATTTTCTTTTGAAAATAACCATGTTTCCTGTGTTTATACAGGCCCTTAGGTAAACCAGCCCCAGGGAGCAGAGAAAAGGCCTGGGAGGTGCTAGTGGGGTCCAGCCAGGGCGGCTGTCTCAGCACCACAGCCTGTTTCCAGGGCAGGAAGGGATGTTTGGGATGGAAGTGTCCCAACCGGGCTGAGACATGTGAGGTGCAGGGACAGGTGGCAGCGGGTGGACCTGCCACCACCAGCCCTTCCCTGCATGGCTGGGAACTTGGGGACAGTAACAGTGGGATGTGCCTGGGTTATTCACAGTGCTGGACTCCCAGTTCATCCTCACCAGGCATTCATGGGGGAGAGGGATCAGGAGATGGGAAATCGATCAATTTTAGGGAAAAAAGGAAGAATTAGATCTCATTGAGAATATTGGGGCATTTCTCTCAACCAAAAGACCGACAAATCCCTTGCAACTCACTCTAGGGAACGATATAGTAGAAAGTCCAGCCTCAGAGGGAAGCAGAGACAGTGGGATGTCTGCATCTTGCCCAGCCATGGAATCTGTTCTGGGGATGAGGGATGAGGGATGAGTCAGCCCAGGGAAGAGGGTGGAAAGGTGCAGTTCTTGAAATTGTGTGACCTGTCAGTTGGAAAGGAAAAAGGTACGGACATTTCTTTGAATTTTGATTTTTAAAAGAAAAAAAAAAAACTTTTTAAAAGAAAAAAAAAAAAACCTTTCACCTTCAGACACACACACATGGATTCCCAGAGGAACATCTGCTATTCCCCGCCAGTTTTAATTTATGGCCGTTAACTTTAGGGCTGAGGACAGTTTATGGAAAAAAACACCTGCTTTCCCCTACTCCCAGGGCAAGGGTGGAATTTTCTCTGACTCTGCATCCTAAATAAAGCTCCGTTCCAGGCCCCGATGATTCATACCATGGCTCACACACACATGCCTTATGTTAGGAGGCCCTGTCAAGATGCTCATGCCCCTCTGGAGTTCGAGGACTGGAGCACAGGCTTTGCACAGAGCTCATTTATCCACATCACCAGGGCTTTCTGCACAGCCCAGGGGGAACCTGAGCCCTGGGACTGGCTGCCCTGGTGCTGATGGCCAGTGAATCATAGATTAGTTTGGGTTGGAAGGGACCTTTGAGATCATCTAGTCCAACCCTTCTGTGGGGACATCTTCGACTAGATCAGGTTGCTCAAAGCCCCATCCAACATGACCTTGAAGTTTTTCCAGGGATGAGACATCCACCACTTCTCTGGACAACCTGTGCCGGTGTTTCACCACCCTCAGTGTACAAAACTTCTTCTATATCATGTGTCAAACTCTTTCAGAAAGTCATGGGAAGCTCTGGCTACATTAGGGACACAGGGACCCCAGCAAAGCCACCCAGTTCTGGATGTCAGCCGGGTTTTGCTACATTCCAAACCTATCCCAGTAGGCTCCATCCTTCCCATCTCTTCTCCAGCTCCACCTTACACACGCACCAAGCTCAGGCCAGCCCTCACTCTGCTTTCTCAGCAAGGCAATATCTCAACCCTTTGACACAGATCCCTGGCTCTGCTTCTGTCATTATAAAAGATTGTCTTTCCACGATGGAGCTTTCACTCGTGGACATTTGTCAAGGAAAAAAAAAGGGGGGGAAAAAAGAAAAAAAAAAAGGAAAAAATCAAAATGAGAATTGTTGGCAGCAAATGGAAGATAAAACCTGGACGCTCATCCAAGCTTGTATTTGAAAGCTGATATCCAGCACTCGGGAACATGCAGAGACCCCCCACATAGCAAAGCAGCCCTCGCACAGCACAGGGTGTCACCCGCAGGATTGGACCCCCGGGGGGCTTCATCCCTCTCCCACAGCCGCTCCACACACTACAGCACCAGCACCAGGGCAGATTTGCTGCCTCCGCTGCATTTCCCGAGAGGGAGCAGAGCAAGGTGGTGGTGGTGGGGCGGGGGGAGAAGCCTGTGACTAATCTTGTAACCTTTCCTTTTAGTGTTTAAGAGAAGCGAAGTCTGTTTACAATAAAACGGAGTGATATTTTTCATCCTTCCAAATGGAACAAGGATTATATAAACAAAGTAACCTCAGACACAGCAAACACCTGTTGAAGGGAACCGGCTTGAAAAGACACGCAAGGACTATCTGTCCATCCATCAGGGCCTCCTGTTGACTTGTGGTCAAGTTCAAGTTGAAGTGCACGGCAGAGATCTGCTGATGGGGAAAGGCTGTGATAAGCAAAAGCATTAGCAAATGTCTGTATTTTTTTCTTGGGAGGTTAGAGAAGGAGCAGGGAAGAGCTTTCTATGCCTTGAAATCAAGTAGTGTGGATCTCCACATTCCTGGATAATTTCTCGACTGAATTGGAGCAGTTCTTCCTGTTCCCTGGTATCTCACTTACAAGAAGAAAGCCCAGTTTGAGAAGTTATGGAATAATCCATCAAAAATATCCTTGCATTCCCTATATCCTTTGGCTCAGGTTTCAGTCCTGCACCAGAACATGTAAGCTTTCATTTCATTCAAACTGCTGTGGATCTGAGTTTTTCCCAAATTAATCAGATCAAATGCAACCGTGTTCACATAACCCTACAAGGCTGGCTTTGAAATCAGTAAGTCCTTCAGCTTCAGCAGTGCCTTGTGGTGGTGAGTTCCACAGATAATTCATGTATTTCTTACCACAATGTGAGCCTACATCTTACCTTTAGTAATTACTGACCCGAGGGGGATAAATCACTTATGTCATATCCTTTATTTTGTTTTTTCTTTCCACAATGGTTTGTCGAAGCCACCCAGCTCCTTGAGCAGAACCATGCCAGGGAAGCCCTACACCTGTGAGCTGGCCATGGTTTTATAATCATAGAATATCCTGAGTTGGAAGGAACCCTCAAGAATCATCGAAGTTAAACTCAGGGTGAGCTCTAAAGCAATGCAGGGATGAAAGGCACACAAATCTTGGTTGTCTCTCACTGGCAGTGCCTTCAAACATCTCTGCATCATGAGATCTTCCTGGAGTGATGCCACAGGAGATACCCCAGGTTTCAACCACTCCAGTTGTGCTTCCAAGCTTGATCACAGAATCACAGAATCTGCCAAGTTGAAAGGCATCCACAAGGATCATCAAGTCCAACTCCTGGCCCTGCACAGGACCATCACCAAAGTCTCACCATGTGCCCGAGAGTATCATCTAAATGCTCCTTGAGCTCTGGCAGCCCTGGTGCTGTGCCCACTGCCCTGGGGAGACTGTTCAGTGCCCAATCACCCCTCTGGGGGAAGAAACTTTTCCTAATATCCAACCTAAACCTCCCCTGACTCAACTTCAGGCCATTCCCTCGGGTCCTGTCACTGGTCCCCACAGAGGAGAGGTCAGTTCCCCGTTACCCCGTTCCCCTCACAAGGAAGTTGTAACTGCAATGAGGTCTCCCCTCAGTCTCCTCCAACTGAACACACCAACTGCCCTCAGTTGCTCCTCATATGGCTTCCCCTCAGGGCCCTTCTCCATCCTCGTGTCCCTCCTTTGGATGCTCTCTAACAGCTCAGCAGTGGGTGTGCTGGATGACTTGTTTTACTGTGTCATTTGGTTGGAATAGAAGAAATAAGAGCAGACTTTTCCAGAGCGGAACTGGCGGAAGGTGTGTCATCTTCCAGAAGCCATTCCCCGCTCCCCTGAGGAGTGATATTCCCCATGAGCAGCAAGAATAGGAATTTCCAAGACCATTGTTCAAAACCGTGACAATTTCAACCTCATTATGACTTTTTTCCTTTTCCCACCCCTCCAAGAGCAAGGCAAAGGAATATTTTCTATTCCAGCAGAGATTTCTCAGCTTCCATAAATCAGCTCCACTGACGCCATGGAGACACGCCAGCTTACACCTATCCAGGAACCTGCACTCCTGTATTTTATATCTCAGATTTCCCTGGCTGAGGACGAGGAAGGCTCCAGCAAAGTACAAATTACCTGTTTATCTGACATCCCATCCCAGAGGACAAGCCAACCCTGCAGGGCTCTGCTCGTCGGAAATACGGCTGATAAAGTGCAAAGAAAAATGTCATCTTCCGCCCTGCACGGGGTTGTAATTCTTCTGAAAGCTCTGCTTAACAAACATTTTTCCACCTGTTATGAGAGATGCTGTCTTGCTTTGCCTGGGCTCTGGAAGTGCGTGCTGACAGGCTGTGTGTAATGTCATCTGCCTGCTTTAAGTCCTGTTCCAAGCTTGGAAATCCAGCAGGCTGGACTGAGGATTGTTTTCTTGGAAAGGGGAGGAGGGTTATTTCATTTTTAATGTTGGTTTTAGGGGAGTTGGGTTTGATCCTAACCTAATGAACAGTTTGACCCAGATTATTAATAACCAACATGATTTAGAGTTGAGTTGTCCTTCAGACCAGCAAATATGGGTGGTCACTTGGTGCCCAGTTCACCCACAGCTGCCTCTGCACTCATTTCATATAAAAAGTGCCCAAGCTTTTGCTTCATGTGTATTTTCTGTATACTGTGAAACTAATTAATACTTGTAACATATATAGGTTCAAAAATTAGAGCAATTAAAGGCTAGAATATATATCATGCAGTCAAAGAATGATTTGGATTGGAAAGGACCTTAAAGTTTATCTCATTCCACCCCTTGCCTTGGGCAGGGAAACCTTTCACTATCCCAGGTTGCCTCAAGCCCCATCCAACCTGGTCTGGAACACTTCCAGGATGGGGCAGCCAGAGCTTCTCTGGGCAACCTGTGCCAGGGCCTCCCCACCCTCACAGGGAAGAATTTTTCTGTAACATCTGATCTAAACCTACTCTCTGTCAGTGGGAAGCCATTCCCCCTTGTCCTGTCACTCCAGACTCCTGTAAATAGTCTTTCCATCTTTCCTGTGGGCTCCCTTCAAGTACTGGAAGGCCACAATTAGGTCACCCCTAAGCCTTCTCTTAGGCTGAATAATTCATACTCAAAACACTCATCCTGCAGTATCAAGCCCTGGCCACAGAAGTCTTTTCCCACTTTGCACCTCTATCTCTTCTCTACCAAAGCAGTGCTATCTAATAAGCAAATCATAGTAACTTTTTTTTCCTGGCACTGCATGTGGGACAGAGTTTCTACCCTGTTTCTTGGTATTTCTTTTGTTGTGTGTGTATTTAAGTTTTTTTTATCAGTCCTTTCCTGTAAAATTCTTCATGTTGGAAAGGAGACAGTAAGTCACAGAGCTCCTAACATTTTCTCTTTATGAAGAAATGTGGCTTTTCATCTTTAAATAATTATCCAACTCGTTCCTTAATATAGGCTTAATATAGCTGCTTTACAGTGTTCCAGTAACAGCCAGGCACTATCTCATAATCGTGACTCATCTTCTTATCCAAAACTATACATATTCCTTACAAAAACACACAGCTGAGCACTCTTAAATATTTATTTCATCGCCAAAAGAGAGATAGGATGGGTACCAGTAGATCTAAGCCAAGGCTCACATCCAGGTTTAGAGCCCAAGTTCTGAGCTCACCCTGCATTTTCGAGAAGGGTCAAACTTGAGCCCCCAGACTTGCCTCTTGGCTTGGCTCAGAGGTCTTCCTGCACAGGAGTGGAAAAGCAATCCCATCCTGTGTTGGGGATTTCACTTGGATTAACTGAACAGAGCAATGACACAAGGGGAATCCAGCACAGCCTTTGTAGGATCAGTCTTGTGGAAGATTCTCAAGGGATGCACCTCAAATCCAGCAGGAGGGAACGTGACTGCGAGTTCACCTCTGGGTTTCTAACCCAACGTTGTAGGATTGACTCGCTATAGATCAGGTTGGACCAAATCCTGGTCCCACTTCCACTGATTTTGTAACATTTCAAGAAGTGCTGACACTCGCCAAGACATTCCCATATAAACATGAAGAAAATCAAGCAGATGAAACTTGGATCTGGAAGAGGGTGCTCGGATCCAACTTGTTGGCTTGAGCTTTCTGTAACTAACATCCAGCTTGGGCAATGAGAGCAGCAGAGCAGAACTTGCATGACTTTCTCTCCTTTCCCAGCCTGTCCATAGATTCATCACTGTCCCAGGAAACTACCACAGTTTCTAACACTCAGGGCTCTTTGTATTTGCACACACACACTCCCTCCAGGTCACCTTTTGGCTGCTTCTTTTCCAACCCCTGGAGTCCAACATTATCTCTGCTGATTGTTTCCAACTATAATACATTCTTGATTTTTTTTTTACTTCTCAGATAATATCAAAACTTCTTCCAAGCTACTTTGTCTTCTAGCCAGTACCTTTTAAAGCTGATGGGAGATGTGTATATCTTGTATCTCTCAAGAATGGCTTCTCACTCAAGGCATCTGGGCATAACACAGTGGTGCCAAAGTGTTATACAGAACACAAAATTGGATCCATACAAAAGCAGCTACAAATGAACTGCAGTTCAAAATGTGTCAATACATTCAGTTTGATTACTAGGCTGCTGGAAATCCAAGCTGAAGGTGCAGACCAAGAAAACAAGAGCAGTCACAGTCTGGGAATAAGATAAAATCTGACCAAACCGCTCCTTACACATTCCTGCTGGGTAGGCTAGCTGCCTTTGGATGGTGTTCCATGTCTTTCACTGATTTCCATGGCTAAACAAGGAACTGTAAACTGAATTCAAGCACTAATAGCAGATCAGAGAATCATAGAATCATAGAATATCCATAGACCCACTGGGATCATCAAACTCCAACTCCTGGCCCTGCACAGGACAGGCCCAAGAATCACACCATGATCTGCCCTTACCCAGATGGTCCCACCAGATACTTTGGGGAATCACAAGTCTGGGCCACCTCCAGTTGAGCAGTGACAGCTGTTTCATTCATGCCAACCCAACCCTAACCCTGGCCATTACCTCATGGCTCTGTCTCTCTGCTTTCACCTTCCTCCTCCAATTCCTCCTCCCAGCACAACAACAGCAAGAGCCCAGCTTGGCTCTGGTTCCTGAGCCTCTGGACCACAACACAGCTTTGCTCAAGATGATATGAAATCTTGAACCACTTTTCCATAATCCCACTCCCACCAAGGCCAGTGTGTCAGGTCCTTGGTGGCTGCACTTCCCACTGAAGCCACCGAAGCCAACGGAGCTGGGCTGGAACACACCACCTGACTCACTTGGCTCTAAACCTTTGATTATTGACTTCAAGGAGAAGAAACTCCAGGCCCCCATGACATTTTCCTGACCCCAGAAGAGTTTAAGCAATAAACTGTTCTCTTGTCATGTATAAGTCCCCCAGGACCCCTCAGTGGAGCAGACCACGAGTGTGTGCAAGGTACTCAGCCCAGCATTTGGAGACCACAACAACGGCGCTGTGGCTGAGAATGTTAATTGTTCTCCATCGCCCCCAGTGATTTTAGCATTTCATAATTCCTCTGCTGGCTGACAGCTGGATTCTTCCTTAATTAGAAACCAGTTGTAGTTGAAAAATCAGACATTTCCTGGAATTTAAACAACCAATTTTCCACCAGTCAGCATCCAACAACACAATCCTACAGTTTCATTCAAAGCACATTGGAAAAAAAATCATCAGAGCATGCTGGATGAGTGGGGGGAAAAGGGATTTTGATGACTTCATACATTCAAATACACCATTCCTGGATCTTTGTGTTCCAGCTTATTTTGTATTTTGTAAGGAGGAAATAATACCATTCATTGATGAAACCACAATTCAATGTTTTTAAAAGGCAGCATGTTGTTAAACACTGTGGATGCATCTTTTAAACACAGAGCTGGCATCTGACTACACAATTACTTATCTCTGCCTTAGAATACACATCTTTATTCACAATCAATGCAGAAAAAATATTGGGGGTTTTTTTTCGTCATCAGTTGCCACTGAATTTGTTTGTTTTCTCTCTGCAGCAAATTGCTGTGACAGTAAGGAAAAGCTCTAAACTCCTGAGTCTTAGGCTATTGAAAAGACAAAAGGAAAAGCCCTTGGACAGCTGCTGGCCTCCAGGAAACTCCACGAATGGAGACCTACGGCGCTGCATCCTAATTACATCCTTGGGGAACAGCAGAGAAGAGGGAGCCCCAAACACTCACTCTGGTGGAGGCAGTAACAGAAATACCATTTGACAGGACATCTCAGCTGCTCCTTTCTGTTCCTAAACCCACAGTTTCAGGCATATGTACTTTTTTTTTTTTTTTAAATCAGTCTCTATGGTCATGGGAAAGAAATAACCCTTCAGCTGTAACTGATTAAAGAGGTTGGTGCTTGAGTTTGCAAGTAGCCTGGAATGGGAGCCGGTAGAAGTTTGAAGATCCTGCTTGTTCCTGTGAACTGTGTGCCATGACCTCTGGAATGGATGTCACTTGATGGAGCCTTCGCCTTTACTAGGAGAGGACAACTGCACATGGAAAAAAAAAAAAGCATCACGTACTTAAAATGACCTTTGAAGCTGTAACTGCACAAAAAAACTGCCCCAGATTGGAAACCTTGAGGCAAGAGCTCAGAATTCATTGAAACTGGGGCAGCTGTGTACCAAGTACTTTCCAGAGGAAGCTATTTTATTTGGGAAAGCAATCATGGAACTCGGAGTCCTCTTTGAGTACTGGAACTCAAAGATCGTATACATTTCACTTTGTTTTTTAATTTTTCCTCCCCTTGGGAGCAGCTGGGTTTTCCCCTGATTATCCCATTCTCATGGTCTCATCTATTTTGGCATCACCTCTGTTTTCCTTGCTTTGCCTGGGGGACGAGGGCTCCACGAACAGCCAAACCCATCCTAAGCCTGTGAGATGGAAACTGCCTCCACATGTGAGGATGGTGCTGTGCATCCAGAAAGGAAATCGAGGAGCCAGCAGGGATTTGCACTTGTGGGCACATTGAGGTGAACCAGAGGCAGTTTAGGACCTCTCTGCTCAGAGCATCTGCACAGCTGAGCCTGTGAGGGGATGATGCAATTGGGACCACAGAGCATTTCCCCATCCCCAGCTCATTTAAAGCACAGGTGAGAAGCTGTGGCAAATGCTCTGGAAAGAACACAACTCATCATGAGATCTAATTTGTCCCTAGATAGCGTGTTAGCCAGCAGAGGGTTTGCCAAAGGCATTTAAAAAGCTTCTTTGGCCTTCAGCAGGGAAAAGGGAAACCAAGGAAGAACACCTGTTTTAAGGAATTGGAGCAATTCTGGAGAGCATATGCAGAGGCTTCCAGAGGGTTTTTAAAATGAACTTGTCAAGTAACTTAAATGGAAATGTTATTCCTAAAGTTTATTCTGAGATTTGTACATGCTTAACCCATAAACCCACAGCAAACAAACAGGGGATAAAAGCCCCGAGGGTAAATAGAGAGAACAAATCCCACGTGGATCACTACAGTTGTGGTGGGGGAAATCTTCTTGGAAGAGGCTGTTTGACCCATTTTCACTCTTTCTGCCGGCACTCTGTTGGATATAACACACCAGAGAATATATTTCATCCCATTAAACCCTGTTTTAGTGGGAGTATTGCAGCCCACTGAGGAAAATCAGTGATGCCAAGGAAATCTTACCTCAGTTATTAGTGCTGGGAAGGTATGTGAAGATTTTTAATAATAAGGGAGGCTAAAGAGAGATGTCTGTTTTTCATAATTGCACAGTGCTCCCAAGACAGCTGTTCAGCCATCTTGAAAATCAATGTTTTGATGCCCTTTGAACCTTCTTTTCCTGTTGAGTGTCTCTCCTACAGGTTGCTCCCCAGGATGAAAACAATAAAAGCAAATATATAACAGTAAAGGCCTGAGGTTAATGTCTTTAACAAGATAATGTTACTTAAGGGAACTGTAAACCAAATCATTCCTAAATTCCATTTGTTCTTTGCAATCTAGGATATATTATGAAACCATATGTGAGCATATGGATGCATACATAGTGTGCAGGATTTTTTACAGTAATACCACTGCATTTTCACCTTGCATGTTCCAGTATTGCCATATCACATGGTTTGCTGAGAATTACTATTATTTTAACCATTAATTCTTTTATTAGTAGCTTGCTATTGCAGCTGTGTCATAAAGAATCACATGGTAACTTAGCTGACTAATGTGCAAGATCTAAAATATTTTGCACCAGGTCATTTTACCAAGCAGAATTTCTTTCTTTGGATTCAGTACCACAAAGTAATTAATTCCAACAAACTGGCACATGCCCTTAATATTTTTTAATTTTCGCCAGAGAAGAACTTGATAAAATTACTTCAAGCTGCCTTCCTTGTGTATATATGAACTTTAGGAAGAAAAGAAAACATGAAAGGATAAGTAGTCTCCTGATGCACGTGTACTGTTTTTTACACCACTGAAAATATGTCTTGAGACATGTTCAGGTTATTCTCTCCAAAAGTTCCTTTTGCAGAATTCTTAGACATTGCCTGCAATTCAATTAACTCTGGGCATATTTGAAATGAAATGAGACTCTGACTCTACATGTGTGTTTTTCCTTGATTTTCATGGAAATGGTAAATATAAATAAGTGCAGCCCAAAGAAGCGAGACTAGTTTATTTAACTTTATATTATCTGCAATGCTATAGAACCTGGAAATAAAACAGAAACATAATCCTGCCAAAACATTTTGGAGGTTGTCCAGAAAAAAAATCTAATGACACTTGTTTCTCCTGGTATCTCCATCACTGGATTAATTTCCATTAAGACAAGTGAAGGAAATTCCCTGCCAGTCACAGTCACTCTCTGAAGACAGAAGTTTCAGCTCCTTGTGCCTCCAAATTGCAAAAGTATGTAGATGCAGAGAAAAAGGATACAAGAACTTCATCACCATGAAAAACCCTGAAAGTTTAGAAAAAGCTGGCCTGAGTGCAGTTCTTCCTCCTCTTTTCCTCCTCCCGAGTCTAAGGGGAGGAATTGAATATTTGGATTGAGATCTGCTATGAGGATCAGGCAGGAGGGTATTTGACTGTGAATCAAGAATCTCTACAAGTGGTCAAGATGGAGAAGACAAAGCTCTTCAACTCTATTTATAGCAGGGAAGCTTATTAATTATCAGCACCATCTACCTCTGTGCCTCTGAACCATCAAAACTCTCTGAAGATCATCACTGTCCCTTGCAGGACGGTGTTATTTGTACCACCACGCAAACTAGAGGCTTTGGAGAAGTCCATGGATGAGCACTGAAGGTCTTGCCCGAGAGAATTCCCCTCTGGGACAATGAACAGACACACATGGAAACCGGAGTGAGTTGCCCCAAGGCCACCCAACAGGTCAGTGATGGAGCCAAGGACCAGCATCTTTGGCATCTTCCCGCGGAACCACCGAGTTTCTCATTAGTCTCAGAAGCTTCAGCAGTTGTTTCCTCATCTGTTCTTCGTGGAAGAGCAACACAGGCCTTAAGAACTCTGCTGCAGCCCAATCTGGGCACCATAGACAAACCCCACAAGGCACCATGGGGTGAGGCATAATGTGAGGAGATCTCCCACCCCAAAGGTCCTGGGCTCTCATTTGGCCTCCTGAGCCGCCCGTGTGGACACCGTGACCTTTGCTGGCAGTACAGCCAAGGTGCTCCAACAAGCTCAGGTTTAACAGGACTTGTGCAGGGTTTTACTGCTGCCCCATAAAACTCCTTTTAGAAATGCAAACATTACCTCTTTCTCCTTGCACAGGTGACAGGTTTTCACACCAAAATATATTTTTAGAGAGGTTCCAAGTATTTCACTTGCTCTCCCAATATTAATTACAGATTAATCCAACCTCACTACACCATCACAGAGGCTGGTATAGCACAGCCTTGGGGCAGGGGACATGTTTATCTCATTAGTTGTCATTCTTCCTTCTGTGCCATCAGCAGAAGTATCACTCCACAGTCCAGAGTAGAAGGGATAAACCAGCACTGTTCTCCTATCCTCCCAAGATACAACTACACTTTTCCCAACTCAGGTTGCACATGTCTTCATCCATACAGTGTTTATGAAGGAATAGGAAAAAGATGCTGTTTAAATCAGCAGACATTTTTTAATTCATATTTATTAAAGGAAATAGATTAGCAAGGTGATGTCTTTCCTGATAGCAAATATATTCCCAGAATTAACATCTTCTGTAGTGGATTAAAGGAAGATCCTACTGTATGAATAAATGGAAAAAGCATCTGACAACATTCAGTGTCTATCAGGTTAAATTTTTATATTTGGAGTAAATCCTGAATTATAACTTGGAAAAAGAGAAAGAAAAAAAGAGAAGTAGGAGATTTGATAATCATTTAATTCTGAGTGGCAGGTGAAGGTTGCAAGGAATTGCTCAGAAGTTGGGAATTCTCAGAAGTTGGGAATTTCAAATTAGATGAGCAGGCAGTAGTTCTGAAACAACAGAATAATTTTTTTATGACACTTCATCACTGTATATGGTAAAAAAACGTTGCCTTGAGGATGTTTTGGGTACCAAGAGTACAAATACATCCAAAAATCCACTGTCCTCTCTGCTGCCACTGGGAAAAGAGTTACAAATTTAAGTACAGACACGCATCATTGAATAAAAACAGTATATTTATATCTAAAAGCCCTTGAGCACTTTTGGCTCTGGGTTCTGTTTCCACTGATTTAAAGTTCCTCATGGTTTGCAACGGATTTTTCAAGGGATCAAACACTTCAGTTTTTTACTGTGTGTCTCCCACTGTGAAATTTTCATTCTGGAAAAAGAAACCCTGTTAGCATGAGATTTGACATCCCTGGAGGTGGAGACACATGCATATGTGTTCGAGTGTCTATGTCAGAAAGACAAGCTGACACTCTATCCTAATAAACATATTCTAAAACAACTGCAAAGAAACCTTTACCTCAACCTCCCACCAACCGAAGATATTTTTAGATTTTCTTTTTTTTTTTTTCCTAAAATTAAAAAATAACCACAAAAAGCCCCCAAAATCTTTTAATCTAATCTTGGCTATATTTTCCTCTTCAATGCCTGAGGGATCCAAGATTATTTATAACAGGAAACCTTTGATTTCTGAGCTTTTATGGTGTTTTTTTGCATCGTTCCAACTCACAGAACACAGCTTGATTTTTGAGCAGAAATCAAATTGCAACATGCACCCAGGGGTGCCTGGAAGCACCTCCCTGGAGGAGGGAACGCCTGTTCCCTCCTGCTGGCGTGAGCTGGAGAAGAATTCGGTCCGTGGAAAGGGTTTGGATAATCCCACCCTTAAGCAACGCAAGCTCAGGAGATGGGATGATGGGAAAGCACCACCCGTGTCCCGGAGAACTCCATCCCTGTCTGTGCCTTGCAGGAACAGCCTGGAGAAGGCAGTGACAGACACATTAAGGACCCCCTTGGGAATTTCTTTTCCCATTAGCACGGCCAGCGTGAAGTTTGCACGGCGGGGTCAAGGCAGGGCCTGACCATCTCCCTGACAACAGCACGGCCAGAGGGGCCTCCCCCGGCCTTCCCAAGGCCGGTGGAAAGTTTCTCACTGACTTCATGGGTTGGAGTGAGGGCCATGAGAAGCACGTGGATGGCACTATCCCATTTTTTTCCACATTGCACAACACGCATGGATGTAACAGTGAGTGTAAAATCCAGCTCTACCTCTTGGAGAGGAGCCTCGTCCCTCCAGCATTGCCCCCTCCAGCCCCATCCAATGTGACACTGAGCTCAAATAAACCTGTTTCAGCTCTGCCAGACTGATTTTAAAGAGGATGTTGCTCCACTCCTCTTCACTCCAAGCTGTCCTCAATTCTTATGTCTGTAGCAAGACACCTCCCGTCCCAAATGAAGGAGCCACTGCCTTTCTGAGTGACAGATGTCAGTCACTCCAGGAGATGCCACCGGGCACTGGGCTTTGACTGATCCGGGCTGGTGATTTGTGCAGACAACAAGGCATGTTCTTCTTTTCAGTAAAAATTTCCCTACAGGACACAAGCCAGTGGAAAAACCACTGCTGAAAAAAATTCAGGTGCATGGGAGCCTGTAGAGTGGAAGTGATTTCAGGGTCAGGTGTTGGATCACCTTCTCCACTTCTTTGGAGGAAGAAGTTTCTTCAACTTTTTTTTAAGAACCAAACTTCTCCAACTTCTTCAGAGTCTACCATCTCCACCTTCTTTGCAAGATAAAAAAAAGGCTTCTTTGGTGCCTTGGTCCTCGCGAGGGATCAGAATAACGGTATGTTTATTATGAGAAATTAATATTTTTTTCCTTGGGGATGTCATCTTTTATTCATTTAATGACTAATAAACTTGCTGAAAACAAAATGAGGGCAAGAAGCTGCTCAGTGAATGAGATTTTACTGCCACTTTTGTTGACAGTGTCTTTCTAATATTATAACATACATTCAACATTGAGTGGAAATACGTTTGTAAAGATCAGCATCAGAGTCTAAGCCATTGCAGACCTGAAAATGTTAGTAATAAAAAAAAAAAAATCATGTGGTGATGCTTTTCGTGCAAGCTTCAATCACCAGAAAACCAGGAAAGTTTCCCTGCATGTTTTAAAGAAATATATATAAATATATACATATGTATATATAATTAGGTCCTTGCAGATGGAAAAATGAATGCCAAGCTCAGCTTAGAAGAGGTAAGTGAGATTTCTGCACACAGAAAATTTCCTCTCCTTCCCTGCACAGTTGAAATAGGATTTTAATAAAGGCATTTAATCAGACCTTATATAATTTCAACACTAACAGCTTTTTATGGTCCCTTTTAATCTTGCCTTAATTATGGTTATGGAGAATGTGATAATGGTTTTTAGTTTGCTGGCAAGCTGAGAAAACTAATTTTATTGCTGGCTTTTCCAGGCACTTTTCCAGGCAGATGGGCTGAGCCTGGTGCCAAACATGGTCTGAGACTGGTCCATCTCCTGACTTCCTCACTGAGGTGAAGGGAATACACAGAGTAGGTTGCAGAGCAGATACTGCAGCGTATCCCTGGTTGAGCCAGCCCAAATCCCATCTCTGACCCTGTAATTCCTTTCCTTGCTGTTTATTCACTCCTATTCACACACTAAAAAAAAACAGTGGCTCCTTTCCATCGTGACCAAAACTGGAGCCATCACACACATCCAGTAGAGAACCCACTGATGGAGGAGAAAAACTTAATTGATCTGGTTGAATTAAAAAAAAAAATATTATTAGGAGAGGAACTTATTTCTCCTGGATAGAGCAGCAGGGCACAGAGAAAAGGTGTGGTGGATGGGGAGGTCATTTCTCCCATCTTGTTAAGGTTACAACCACTTCAGTGACTGCACCGGCTCGTCCACGATGGGTAGAGGCTTGATCCAGAATGTTTTTCCCATGTTTCAGAGGTGGTCATCTATCAGCCAGGAATCCAAACCCACAGACTGGAATAAATCTTAGAAGATCACTTTTAACTCACAGCAGTTCAGATAGTAAAAATAAAAAGGCTGCACTGAGCTCTGGCAAACCCGTTCCTTCCAAAGTTTAGTTCTTTTCTTTCCTCATGAAAAATGGTGGTTCCCCCTGCCTTTCCTCTGCCTTCAATCCCAGCAATGCCGCATTTATTCTATTTGACCATGTATTTTCCTCCCTCTTGCACCAGAGCATTAATGAATGGGAACATTTTTCTTACTTTCGGAGCCGCTGCGAAAGGTTTCAAAGTGAATTCTTTGGAAGCCCAACAAGAGCCCCCACTTCCCCCTGTAGCGCGTTCATGGCGAGGAACCCAGCGAGGAGAAATCACCGTGACCCCCATCCTCGTCAGGAAAAATAAATACATTTCCTTCCATCTGAGCTGAAATTCTGCGTGGAACAACTTAAGCCTTTCCCACCACCTCCGGGCACTGAGGTTTGTAATTGAAATCCTGAGGATCAGAGTTGGCCAGCAGACAAACAGGGAACTGTCATCCTTTAGCATCTGCTTTGCTTTTGGATGATTTAGCTGGCCAATTGATCTTTGCTTTTCATTAATATTTAATTTTTTTTCTCTATTCCTCTTGAGCATGGCAAGGTGTTATGAGTGTTACTCTTTGGATCCAGGGAGGAAAGTTTCATTCCCCCATATCCCTCTTCTGAGCTACCTCACGCCCAGCCAGGAGAGATTGTTCCAGGGATGGCTGAGAAAACCCTCTGGCTTTCTGGGATGCTTTAATTGCTCAGCCTTTCTGCCAGGAGGAAGCTGATCAGTGCCAGCTCCTGCATAAAGCTTTCCAGGGTGATGCCTGACTATGAGAAATTAGATGGACCTGAGAATCCTCGTGCAACTTCAAAGCTGGTCTTGCTTTGAAAGCCCAGGAGATCTTCAGAAGTCCCTTCCAACCTAAATATTCATGGCTGCTTTAACATAGGAGTCTCAATCTTCATAAGATGATAAAGCCCAAAGCTCTGGTTTCTAGAATAGAATCCCAGAATCCCAGAACAGTTTGGGTTGGAAGGGACCTTAAAGCTCATTTCATTCCACCCCCTGCCACGGGCAGAGACACCTTCCACTAGCCCAGGTTGCTCCAAGCCTTGTCCCACCTGGCCTTGGACACTTCCAGGGATGGGGCAGCCACAGCTTTTCTGGGCAACTTGTGCCAGGGCCTCCCCACCCTCACAGGGAAGAATTCCTTCCCAATATCCCATCTAACTCTGCCTTCTGTCAGTGGGAAGCTATTCCCTCTTGTCCTGTCACTCCAGGCTCTTGCACATAGTCTCTCCCCATCTTTGTTGCAGGTCTTCAGGTACAGGAAGGCCATCATTAGGTCACCCCAAAGCTTCTCTTTTCCAGGCTGAACAATCCCAATTTACAATGCTCCAGCCCCAAAGGGAGTCAAAATGTTGTAAAAACTTCTTACAAGTGAATCTTGAATCAGAAAACTGGTGACAGGGAGGCTGGGGGGAGCCACCTGTCTGGACTTTAGAAACCTGAAGATATCAAGCTCCAAACCTCCAGCACTCCAAACTTTCTCTAGGGTCCTTCCAAATGTTCTCTGTGCCTGAAAGGAACCAAAAATCCCTTCAAAAGGCACCCACATCTAAACACAAGAGGCTGGCAGGTACCAGCAGGGCTCCAGGAAATTCTTACAGCCCTCCTGGTTTATTTATGAGGCGTCTTAGGCACTATAAACAGTTTTTGTGTGTGTGATGTGAATTGCACCAGGAAAGGAGCAGGAGATCAGGACAAAAGCAAGAAAACTTGGCTTGAGATAACACCCAAACACTTCAAGATGAAGAAACTGTGCAATGCCTGGAGTGGGTATCTGTCCTCCACTCCCTCATTCCTCCTTGGAGAGCGCTGGGCTCCCTCACACACCAGGGATGGAAACAAAAACTGTCATTAACATCCACTGCTGTTTAAAGGTTACTCAGGTGACCCTGACACAAACCTTTAGGGAACATAAGTGAGTGAGACCCCAATTAAAATGAGCTGGAAACTATTCAACACACATTTTCCCCTTTCCAAGACAACAAGGCTTTGACTAACCAAAACTGGGAGAAGTCACTTAGTTTCCCTGGGTTTTTGATGAGGCTTTTTTCCTCTTCTTAATCAGTGGAGAAAAATGGCATGCCCAGATAATTTCTACAGCACAATTTCACTTTCTTTGGACTTTCTTTACTCTTTGTTTTCATTTTTAACCAGTTTTGGCCTGGTCTTTTTTTGAAAGAGTGAAAGCATCCTTCTAAATATGGGCAACAAATGAGGAAACCCAGAGAGCTCAGCTGACATCAGAGATGATTTGAGGTCCAGCCTGGGGACACATCTCCTCAAAAAAAGGTGCCCTGATCCATGATTTGCATGTCCTCCAACCTGCATGCCCTGTTCTACCTTTGGGGGTAGAAACAACCCTTGTAGACAGCTATGAAAATCCTGCATATCTACAGACAGCCCAGACCTTTTTATTAATTGTCTCCTTATTAAGGTACAGGCAACCTTAATATCAGCAAGGGAAGACCTCCAGTTTGTCACAACATATCACAGGAGAAGCCAACCAAGAGGTACTGGATAGAGAGAGTTCATTCTGGTCCTCCCAGCTTTCTTTTCCAGTTCTGAAGTTCTCTGTCTTGGACTCTGAGAGTTTTGATGCCACCTTAGGAAAACAAAAATATATATACACATTTTTAAAAAATGTGAAAAGATTATCATCGTGCTGCTCTGTATATTCCACCCCAACGAGCACTTTAACAAATGTAAATAAAACCAGCTTTTCCTCTTCTGACTTGTCCCATGAAGCTTTACTTGGGCCTCCATGTAATCCATGGGATTTCTGCAGCTTTTAGTTTTAACTAAGTAATTTGTATGGCCGCCTGAGATGCTTCCAAATGTGCAGTAACTCGATTTTGGTATGTTCCCAGCTGCCTAATTAAAACCATGGAAAAAAATCATTTGGCTTAGGTGATTTTTAATTCTCCTTTCCTCCTCCTTTTATTTTTAAATCAAAAGAAATGTTTGGAGTCACATATCTAAGGGCTTATTCTAAACAGCTCTTTGGAAAGGGCACAGGCTGGAAATCCTATAGAGCAGGATAGGATATGGAGGAGGGTTGTCATGCATGTGTGTGGAGCTCGTTTGGACTCAGTGCCAAAGGTTATGGTACACACAGGAAAAATCAAATTGCTTGTGATCCTGCTCTTACTGCAGCATCCCTTTCAGGATGATGTAATGAGGAAAAGAAGATTTCCCCTTCCAAAGCCTTAACGAGGATTTTGGAACAACGGATGAGGACACAGCCCTGGGGGAGCCCAGTGAGGATGTGAAATGTGCTCAAGGAGCACCAGGAAAATGGTGCCCTTTGGGGCATCAGGAAAATCTCACGGTACTGTGGGAGTAGGGAACACCTTTTCTCATCCAGAGGAAACCTATAGCCTGCTCCAGACTATACTTTATGGGGAGAAACTTGAGGAACAAGATGTAAAACCCTTCCCCCCAACACACAGAGTGAGTTTGGAAGCGGCAGCCTGTGAACAAGAAATGGCTTTTCTTCTTGCTGCGTCCACACGGCCAACAATCAAGATCTGGGCCTGTTATTGTAATTGTTTGGTGCAGTAACACGCAGATTGAAGTTTGGTTTTTGTGGTATCTGGCTAAGCATGTCGACCTGATGTGGATCAAAGACTACATGGTAGAATTAAGCAAATATAATCAGTGTAATATGATTCATTCTTGTCCTGCTGAGCAGATGTTTGAACAGATGTCAGGTAAAAAAAAAAAAATGTGCTGGGGAGTTAGTGCATTATTTTAAATCAGTGCATTTAAGAGAAAGGAGTATCTTTATTAACCCCGTTTAAGGTGAAAGAGAGTATTTTTGACTTTGGTTGCTGGGAAATTATCCTCCCTTGCCCTTGGAGTGGCCAGCAATCCCTGGGCCCCTTGTCAGAATCAGGACAGAGCTGGTGGGCTGGGATCCTTGCCTATCATCCTGTTTGGCTTAAATCTCCATCATCTTGGGAAGCAACATTTAACACACTAAATAAAAAGAGGGTTGAACATTTTGAGTCATTACTGACCTGTTACCTGGGGAAAACCTTTGATTTGGCTTGTGTTGTGCAGTCACCACCATTATATTCTTGGGAGCTTCCCAGGTATCTTGTTTGCAAAAATCAGCCTTATCTGGGATTTCTGCCTCAGCACTAAAATCAAGGGAGTCCTATTATGCACCTGATTAGTCACAGAATTATAGTAACTGGATGCAAATCTGGTAATTATTGAGGCAACACAATGCTAAACTCATTTAGAGATATATCTCCAGGCTTAGTGACCACCCAGAGATCTCATCACCCCATTTAAACTCCAAAGGCATGACTGGAGCAGACCTTGAGCATCCACACTTTGCTCAGCCAAGAATGTTTCTGCAGCATTTCAGAGCTGTGCCTCCTTTCTTAGTCAGAACTCCACAAACCCTAAAAAAGAACTTATGGCCGATAAAGAGCTGTTTGGAAGAGTGCCTGGGGATGACTAACCCATCTCAAATTCCAGATATTCCAAAGAAAATTACTGGTCTGCCAGAGCAGTAGTGCAGGACAGGTTGGTGGGACGGGAAGGGAATTCCTTACATGTTCAGTGAGATTCCTGTTTGATTATATTCTAGATTTTAATCAGCTGATGGAAAAAACTCAGGATACAGGTGGCTTTTCCTTACCAGTGCTATTGGCTGGAGAGCTGATGTGCTCCAGCAACTACTGTTCAAAAGGAGAATAAATCAAAACAAATAAATAGGAAGGTTTGAGGTGACTCTGCTCCTCCACTCAGCAGTTTTGTGTCAGAAAGGAACATCAAGCCCTTCATCTCTGAGAGTCATTAATTTCTTGAGGCACCCTGGATGGTTTCCCTGTGAATCTCTGTGGAGATGGTGCTTTTTATAACTATCTCATGTCACTGGGGAAAGCTTTTCCAGCCAGCACATTCACTCAGCCACCAGTGCTGCCTGACATTTACCCTGTGATGTGGCTTTGTTAACTTTGTCTGGCCATGCAGAGCCCTCTACATAAGGTCATTCTTCGCAAGAACAAACAATTCTGCAGACATATTATATCAAAACATCAATGCCTGGAAAAACTGGGCTTCAATCAAGTTTTTTATTTACTACTCATTGCTCTTAACGATAATTTGACTTTTTGTTTCTTATTTTATCCCCTCTTCTCATTTTCTTTGCCATCAGGACATGTTACAGCTCTGTCCACTGCACACAGAGAAGTTCACATGTTTTGGAAACCTTTCAACTGAGGGACATATTTAGATGTGTGCCTGAAACACAAGCCCGTGTTGTTGTTATAAGGGTATGGATCTTGCTTTAGCTACAAGGCTTGGAAATTCAAATAGGAGAAGAGTCTGTAGCAGGAGGCAGTAGCAGCCTGATAGCTAAAACTCTCCCCAGTTCAGATTTTCTCTGGCACTACAGCAGTGACACTACAGCAGATGGGACCCTCATCCTATCACTTCGCTTTCACACTTGCTCCATCCCTTCCCATTCATTATTTCGCCTATTCCAGATTATCATCCTAAAGTCAGCAAACAGGCTGGATATTGGATTCAGATAAAGCTCCTACCTGGGCTCGTTTCCAGCAGTGTATTTGTGAAAAGGCTTTGCTGTAGAAGCCTTTCAAAGAGCAGCTGGGGGAACAAATGCCCCCACATTAGTATTTCAGAGCAAGTTAAAATTATTCCTTAAGCAGAGCAGCATCCCTTCTGTGATCCCTTTTGTGATCCCTTCTGTAACTTGGTGACTGATTTCTGTCCTGCTTTTACCCAGGATTTGCCCCATAATGCTGCTCCTTGACAGGGACCACAGTGATTATTTTAATTTTCCAAAACAGAAGAAACAGAGAAAATAAATGCTCCAGGCAAAATTCTTGCACACGAAGTGCTCTAGCCCTAAAGGTGTGATGAAAGCATAATCCTGCACATAACCCTTAGTTCTGCTGCCTAAAATAATACTCCAGGATGCTGGCAGGGGAATACTACGCTTCCTGTGAGTGTTTCAGTTCACATTCTCCCAAAAATAACACAGCGACTGTTAACACCTGCACTTTTCAACATTTCCTTGCTAACAACAAGGAGATTAATGGGTTCCATTCAAAAAGACCTTTTTGACCTCATTTATGATGTTGAGAAACTCAGGAAATTGCCTGCTAATCCAAACCTTGATAATCCCAGTATTCTTCAAAAAAATCTCTGCTCGAAGCAGAGAACTGTTTTATCAAGGTAGGACAGGATCCACAGGGTGTCACAGCAGGTGGATCCCTGCATTAAACAGGGAGTTAAAAGAGATAGGGAATGCAGGAATAGAGGTTCTCAACCTGCCTAGTGCTACAGAGCACAAGCACGACTTCATTTGGCCAAGATTTAGCTCCCATTTTGGAAAGCCTGGGAAGATGAGAGTCTGGGGGGGATTCCAAAAGCTCCCCAGGGGCTTCACTGTTCTCTGGCAGGAGTAGTCCAGGCTGACCATGCAGAGAGATCCTGGAGTGACCCAGACATCCCTGATCCAGCAGCTCCTGATGGCTCCCTGCCATGGCAGCTGGGGAACTGGCATGGGAACCAGGAGCTGCAGGTTGGCTTTTTCTGGACTAGTTCACTCTGGCATCGCTTTGTGCAGAACCTCTGCGTGTGATTTCCCAAGGAAGTTTTCTTCCAGTTTTTCATGTACAGTTCCAGCCTTCGGCTTTCAATTTTGCAGAGGACTGGAGGGTATTTTTTATCTTTTTATTTCCCTTCTAAATTTATTTATTTATTATAAACTGAAAATAGACCAAACATGAGGCTGCCAAAGAGGTCCAGCCTTGAGCAAAGAGCCTTCCCCAGACTATGCAAAGTACGAATACACCAGCACCTCTACCTGCCTTTGCTTAAGGAAGCATTCAGCCAGTTGCTCAAATGACATCTTAATTATAAGCTTTGCAAAGTGCACAAATGAGCCAGGAGAAATGCAGAAATAAGGACCTGTGCCACTTCTCCCCAGTAAGAGGAAAAACAAAAATGAAAACCACTGCCTGGATTTAGCACAGGATGGTCAGGAACACCAGGGTGGCAGCTGCTCCCTGCCACCTTCCAGAGGACACGCTGAGGATGCTTTTAGAGAAGAACCAGCCTCAAAGAAGGAAGGTTTGTACAGAACAGAGCCACTTCTATCCTTTTTTATATTCTCCTGCAATCCTGGGGATTCCCATGAAGCAAAATCAGCTAATCAAGAAGAGCTCCAGCTAATAGACAAATGTCTCTCCTGAGGAGGGAGGTGGGTGTTTCACAGGGGCTGGAATGGGTCTTGTGGTGCTAAGTTGTCACATCCTCCTTTACCCCAGCAGCAAAGTCAATCTCTGCACCTCTGTAAGATGGGAACTGGTTTCCCTTGAAAAACCCTGGTGGGGAGGGATACTGGAATAGGGATGGAGCAAAGAGCAGCAGGCAGATGCCACAGCTCAGATTTTCTGTCAGAGTAAAGCTAATTAGATCCTTTCACTGCCAGGGAAGATGAACACATCCAGAGGGTGATCCCAGCCCAGAGATGCCCCAAAGCTTCAGGTGGACAGACCCAAGGCAACATATTCTCAGTGCTCCCTCCCTGCTTTCTCTGATCCCTTTGCTTTCATTCCCATCATCTCCCTGTTGCTCATATGTCATCCTCGAGTGACTGTTTCAAGTCTCCATCTCACTCCAAACCTTTCTCTGTTCAGCCCAATTAATCATTTTGATGAACTCAAAAACATCTTGTTTTCAGAGTCAGAATGGGGTGTAAATTCATCAGGTGTGCGAGCAGGAAATAACAATGTGCCACCATTGTAGACATTTTTTTTACAAATTGTACTAATTGAGTTGTTTTGTAGATACCAAACAGGTGGGGGGGGAGGGAAACTGATGTGGCCATTTTAATCCTTTTGGTCAATAGGAAGTTTTCAGGCAGTTTCAAACAATTGGGGCTGAGAAAGTACAGCCGATGTTGTGTGTGTGAACACAGCGATTTGCAGCCCAAATGCAGAAAGGTCAAACCATTCAGGGCTGAGAGCTGGAGCCCATTGTTCAGGAGACCAGCTTCCCCACGGACCCACAGGAAGCACAGGGCAAAGCTAAGGATACCCTTGCCAAAGTTTCTGGGAGTATTTTCCCAAGGCTCACTGTGTGTGCTGCTCGCAAAACAGAAAAAAGAAGGAGCATCGTAAATATGTCAATAAGCACAGGGAAAAAGAAATCCCTTCAGACGGTGAAGTGTGTGTGTGTTTTCCACATTAAAATATAGAGGTCTTGGTAGGGTCAACTTGAGTGAGAAAAGATCATAGGACCATTTAGGTTGGAAAAGCCCTTCAGGGTCATCAAATCCAAGCTGTGCCCAATCCCCACCTTGTCACCCAGATCAGAGCACTGAGTGCCACGTCCAGTCATTCCTTGGAATCCTCCAGGGATGGGGACTCCACCACTCCCCTGGGAAGCCCTTTCCAATACTTGAAATGGTAGGACTGATCCTGACAATAAAAATATGTTTGTGCAAAGATGGCCTCCGTGGGCATAAACATCTCCCTAACCACCTAGTGAATTATTTCAGCTGAGAAACCCTTTCCTACACAGATCCTAATAGTACAAGGAACAATGGCTTTAAGCTGAAGGAAGGCAGGGTTAGATTAGATATCAGAAGAAATTCTTCCCTGTGAGGGTGGGGAGGCCCTGGCACAGGTTGCCCAGAGAAGCTGTGGCTGCCCCATCCCTGGAAGTGTTCAGGGCCAGGTTGGATGGGGCTTGGAGCAACCTGGGCTAGTGGAAGGTGTCCCTGCCCATGGCAGGGGGTGGAATGAGATGAGCTTTAAGGTCCCTTCCAACCCAAACCATTCTGTGATTTTATGATTCTATGAAGTTTTCATATTACGATGGTTCTAAACCTGCATTTACCCTGACTGACCTTCATTGGTGGCCTGAAGATTCTTGGATGTACAACAGCCAAGAACAGAGCAAGAACAGTAAACAATCTTAAATTTATTATCTAAAGCCCTTCTCCAATTATGTGAAATTCCCACCCGAATTTGAATCCTGACAAATCACTGGAAAAGCCACTGAATTGAATGATGGATTGCTAATTCATCCTGGGATAAAAGCAGGATTAGGCTCAGGTAGCACAAATGCAACAAGTCTTTCTGACGGGGGGGGGGGAAGCTGAACACTGATGGGTTTCAAACACAAGAAGAGTCAAACTGCAGCAGTGGCTCCACCCAACCATGAGTAATTAAATATTTTTCAGTTATTCTGAAAAATGAGATAGTTGATTCAGAGATCACATCCTACTCAAAATCTCTACAGAATAAAGTAATTTTTCCTCTGTCCACCCAACCTCCTCTGTGGGGCTCCTACTTTCTGCATTGCCTGGATACCAAGGCAAACACAGATATACCAAGGAACAGGGGGGATTTCTAAAACCTGCCCTGCTTTCAAGCGGAATAACCAGAAAGCTGTTCCTAGACATGCACAGATCATTTTGTGCTAATCAGGGAGCAAACTGCTCTGCAAAATATTATTCATGGGACTGAACATCAGCCAACTGCAAAAACATTTTCTTTGCTTGTGGGTAAACAGTCGCACAGTGTCGGTCTCTGCCTCCCAGCATTAAGGTAATTTCACACTTTACCAAATAAAACACCCAGAGCCACAAGCAGGAAAATTGCAGCAAATTAAAACACGCAGCGATTCAGTTTTGTCTAAACTGCTCTGGTCTCTGTTTCAATTTCTTTGCCTGATTTGAGCTGAACTTCTGAATTAGAAACAGCGAATCTGGGATTTTTTATTTTTTTTTTTTAGATACAGTTTTAGGGGTGGGTGTTAGTTAGAGAGCACCAGGCAGGGAAAGAGACATATTGAGGTCAGGACAGAGAGAAAAAGCCAAGTAGGAACTAAACAGGGAGGCAGAGTATGCCCAGCAGATACCACATTAATCCTGCCTGTCTGCATCCATCTTCTGTCTCATCTGCTGTTTGGGTTTGGGACACAGGGGCCAGGGACCTCATAACAGACTGCAAATGAAGCCTTTGAGGAAGAATCAACGTCCATGCTCAGTATCAGAAGTAATTAGAAAGATTTTTAGTCTCACAGAGCTGAGGTTTTGATCCAGGGTGAGTTCAGCAAGGCCACAGTGTCTGTTCATAAAGCTCATTAACTGGTACCCATCCAGCCACAAAGAAATGAGGCAAAACCTCTGCCTTGGACATCAAGGACTTCACTCAGCCACAATCCCAGTACAAGTCACCCCCTGATTCTCCAGCTCTGGCTCAGGACTTATCTCTCCCCAAAGCTGAGCACAGTTCATCCTGCTCCACCGTCCCCAGCAGAGGAGGAACAAAGTCCTTCCCTAACTTCACTGAACCACTGGGCAAACCTAAATCGGGGAACCAAGTCTGAGCATCACCACATTTTACTGCTGCTGGAATGCAGGCTTCTAATCCTGGTCCATCCTGGAGAGAAGGAACATCTCCAAGCAGATCTGTTGTTCACGTTTCAGCTCATTTTTCATCCTGCTCTTGACATTCAGATCAGTTGGATACCTCAAGCTTTAGAACATTTAATTATAGCTCATGCCATCATTTACCTTGTCCACTAAGCCTTTGATTACATTAAGCAAGAAAGAAAATTTCGTCTATGTTATCCAGTTATTCCTTGGGCTGAAAATAAAACTAGAATTGGCCAGAAAAAGATGATATTTTTCTTCAAGACAGCTGAAGGAAGCATGAAAACCTCTGTCCAGGATATCCGGAACTTGGCTGGTTCTTTTTCTTCCCTGAGTTTGCTCACCAAATGATTTTTGTTTATTTTATTAAAAAGTCTGTTCCTCTTTGACAGGTGTCCTACAGGCAGAAAATGTGTCTTGGCTGGGGACGTGTGAGGGAATTAGTTCTGGGTTTCTTCTCAGGAGTAATGGAAGTTTTTCTGCTCAAGGTCTGTGCATGGGCAGCAATATTCTTTTCCATGCTTAACTTCATGTGATGCATTCAGGCACAGAACTTCAAGAGTGATAAAATTATTGGGAATTGTAGGGCTAGAGTAAAAATGGAAGTGAACCTGCAGTGGTAGGTGAAAGAGGATCTTTGGAACTGTGAATTAACCTGAATAGTAAATTCAAGCCAGATTTGCAAAGGTTTGGCATTTTTGGAAAGGAGTTTTTGCAAAATCAGAAGTCCAAATTAAAAAACAAACCAAACCAAAACCAAACCACAACAAAACCCAACAAAGACTCCCTGCACTGTATCTCTTTAATTCAAGTAATACCTGAACCCCAGTAATGAGAGGGTGGTGTGAGGATACAGCCCCCATTCACTCATCCTTAGGACCAACTTATTTGCTCACCCGACTCCATAATTAACTGACTGAGCAGAAAAATGAGCCCTATTAAAATAACACAGCAGTTGTTGCTGGCTCAGCCAGGTCAGGCAAGTCCCAGAGCCAGCAGAAGGGAAGGGATGGAAACAACATGGCAGGGGGAGCAGAAAGACAGGATCGTGGTGGCAGTGACAGATTAATTCACACTGTTGCACTGTATCCCCAGTATTTTGACATTAATGAAATAATTTCTGGTTATATAGAAACTCGAAGCTTAATGTTTTCTTGAAGGATAAACCTTTGCAGGAGTTAACATCTCCAAGGTGGTAAAAGCCAATGAGCCAGAGTCTGGTGGGTTTTTTTTCCACAGATCAAGCTCAGGAAAGAAACAGCAAAGAAATGAATCAGCAAGGGCTGGGAAAGGCTATCAGATTAATAATACGAGGCAGGGGAGGACAGAGAGTAGCTGAGCACATCATCTACATGAGTATCACCCAGAAACCAAAGCACTCAGGGTCATGCTTAACTTTAAACACGTGTCCTGCTCAGTCAGTTGCTTAATCACCCTAATGAATACGAATAGCCTCATGCATTTAAATACTCTGTTCTATGTGAGCACCCCAAACCCAAAGCTGCCAGCACTTTGCACTCACAGGTAGGGGTCGATCAGTATTTCCAAAAAGTTTTGTAACAGACAACTTGTACTTTGAGTATACAATACTGTGACTCTCTGTGGATATTATTTTTCGATCTTTTCTCTCATCTTCACTATCAAACTGCCTGTTTGGAAGTCCCGTTTTCAAAGAAAACAGAGAGGATGAACCATGTTAAGTAGATTTTGCAAATGATGGAGAGGATTTATTGTTTGGGAAAGAAAAGAAACAGAATTTCACCTCACAGAGTGCTTTTTGTAGATCCCCAGCACTACAGGACTAATGAGCCTTCCTAATTGGGATGATGACTGGTAGGTGAATGAGCTTTATTTTTCCTAGAAAAGTTTCCTTACAGTGTGAAATTTAGAGGACCTGTGACCAGTTTCCATGAAGATCTGCTCCTTGGGACCCATCCAACTACACCATGGTCACCTTTGGGGCCTAAGAAAGCAGAGGGGAAACTCTTTAATGTGGGAGGGAGATGTTAATTATAGAACAAATGAGTGAACCAGAGCTCAGCCAGCAATTTTGAGTGTCTTTAGCATATTCCAACGAGGCTTTCCTGCTCTCCAACACGCATGGAGCCATCCTCTTGGCCTGGCAAGCATCCAGGTGGCTGTTCCCCCTCCTCTCCTCCACGAGTGGAGAAGAGAGAAGGAGTCAGAAAGTGACATGGCAAATCTCCAGTCCTGTCCACACATATTTCACTAATATGGCAATTAATATCATGGACCAGTGCCTACTTCATAAAAGCAAATTCAATATGTCGGTACGAAGGCAGAGAGCGAGTGATTTAGAAACTACTATTTTTTGGACAAGGGCAGACTTAAAAAGCCTGATCTCATAAATCTGTGGTTTCTCCACATTTTTAGGTTGTGTATATGAGAACTCCCACACCAGATAGCAGGACGTGTAACATTCTTAAGTCCATGAACCCCAGTCACATGATGGTAATTACTGAAGACCTTGAAACAAAAAGACTAATAAATTCAGCATTGAGAGCACAGCTCCTGTTCGGTTACTCGTAGCACAGGGCTGAATTTGGCCAGAACCCTTGTGGGGAAAGGTCTTATCCTTTAAAACATCTTGATTTCTCAACATGTTGTTGATCATTTGTATACCTCTGACTACATGTTGGACAAAAGATAGTCCATTTAAGTGTCCTAAAAGGGCCCAAAGCATCCAACCCAGCGGGTGCTGGCTTCTGTTTCCTTTGGCCTCTTCAGAAATTCAGCATCAGTAGCTTTTGAGAGGGAGGAATTACAACAAAGTCCAGCTAAGTGAAGTTTTGCTTTCCAAATACAGAGGTTCTTTAGAGCACAGAGTTGAGTGTGTTGGACTGACATGGTAAATATAGGATCACTTATATCTCAGGGAAGACAGACCACATGCACTCCGGAATAAAAAAACTGATTAAAATGGGAAAGCAGGTGAAAAATGGGGTGGAAAAAGTGGGAAGAACCGAAGAATTCACCACCCACTGCAGTCAATGAGAAGCACTCACAGTTTAGTAGCTTCCCAGATCAAACTCCTACAGATGAATTCAGCGTATTGTACAAAAAATTCCGCATCCTCCTCTTTCCACCGCCATCAACAAAGATTACTACAAGGGAAAGCCAAAGATATTTGTCTCTTTGCTGCTGTGTGGGTCTCTCATCCCAACCCTGGTGTGGTCTGTGCATGCCTGGTGCTGTGACTCATTAGCTGAGCAGAGCACAGCTTGCCCCAACGTTGCACTCCTGCCGAGGGTAAGGCTGCCAGTCCTTTGAAGGAGATAATGCGTCCACTGCTGGGCCAGGGTAAGTTGGCACCTCTCCACTGCCTCCTGCATTTACATATGTATTTTTAAAATGAAGCAGTCATTAAAAAGCTGCTTCACTCTGATAATTGCAATTATCCCATTCTTTCGGTGGCCCACTGTAAACAGAGAGTTCACTGTCTTGTCTTCCTCCAGCAATAGAGTCATCTCAATCCCAGGACTTCCTCTTTGGCAGCAGGAGAACCCATCTGAATCACCACCCGGCTCTTGCTTCATCCTTAGACTCTGATGGTCTGATAACATTTACTCAGAACCATAAGCAATTAAAACCAAGATGACACATTAAAACAATCTCAATTTAGAGTCCATCTTTAAATGATTATTTAGAGCTGATTGGGAAATGGAATTTCTGCTCTGCTGGAAAGTCAAATGTTTCAAAATTCCCTTTCATCACAGACTGGAATGCAACCTGAATTTGGCTTAAATCCCATCTTAGTTGGACTTTCAGCACCTGGGACTTGCAAACTGTTTAATGTCAGCCGTCACTTCATCCTAGAAAAGTACAGATGTTTCCACATGGGGCACAGAGTGGCCTTCATTAAAATGCACTTACCACTGTCCCATTAATTAGTCTCAGGACAGGCAGAATTGCTGCTTTCTACCCAAAGCCTCCACATAGGCATGGCTGTGCCCAGACCACACCTAACACATGAAGGACAAACCCAAAGAGTCACAAGGGCAAAATACAAGAACTTTTGCCCAGTAGAGCCAGAGTCCATAAAAGAGGGAGTTGTGAGTCTGAGAACTTTCCGGACTGGATGGAGATGGAATTTCCACTTTTTCACAGAAGGAATCCATCCACTGATATACAGGGAAGGTCTCAACAGGCTTTTCCCCATCCACTCTGATTGCACATGAAGGAAAAGCAACAAAAAGGTGTGCAAGAAGAAGTTTTACTTTGCACATCAGGGAGATGGAGATTCCCCCAACAGAGAAACACTGTCATCTCCCTTCTCACACATTGCACGAGGTGGATCAGCAGCCCCTCAAAGCTCTTCTGTAGTGATTAATTTATCTGATACAACAGGATTCAAACTTATGGGGAAAACCACTGGGAGGACACCAAATGGAGTGTGACCGTGTTGTCATGAAGACCCATTTCCTACTATAGCCTTTGACCAAGTTCACTGTCATTTTTGGTCACCATCCACCACTTGTCTTCTGTGCCTCCTACAAAGCAGAGACGTGGTTGCAGCTGATGCAATTCATGACCAAAATCCCCAGTGCTTAACAAGGTTAAATACATATGTGCACACAACTGCTACTCTCCAAGCAAAGTTCTGCAGCACAGCTTTGAGATATCTCCAAAGAATGAAATTTTGAGGAAGACAGCAGCAGTGCTGGGTCAAGATTTCTCAGCTGAGCTTCTCTCTCAAGGGTGAAGGGGGATGGATGGATGGGGGAAAACCTCTTCCATCTCCAAAGTCTGTATGGGTGGTGTCTTGCTGCTCTCCAGCCATGGATCAAAGCAAGAGCTGGCCACTCACTCCCCCCTCTTCCTCCTGGAGTTGGTGACGATGCGGTAATGAAAGGAGTCTGTAGCAGATAATGGTCCTTCCCCTGGTGTGGATGATGGGAGGCCTGAAATCCCTCCCTGTGCTGCACAATTTCTCTACTACAGTATTTGGACATGCCTTAAATTTTTGTCCAAGCCAGGGCTGAAATGGTGGCTATTAAAAGCACCATTCTTCACCTACGAGTTGTAAAGGGCTCTTCTTTCACAACTGCTTGAGTGATGGGTCATTACTCAACTGCCTTTACAGAAAAGCTATTTTCCCCAAGTTCCTTGCAAATCAAGTGACTTTCTGGTTTATTGAAATTGCATTGGCTTGAGTAGCCTTGTCATCACCAAGTTCCTTTGACTCCTACAGCAAAACAGCCCCAAGGAAATCTGTCATAGCTGAGCAGGTGGGGAAAGAGGGAGCAATGGCCTTTTATAGGATGAAAACACATTTCTGACTCTGAAGGGCTCCTGAGGAGGAAAATCAGAATATGGGCTCTGATTCAGCAAAGCAATTAAGTATATGCTTTAAGTTAAAGCCTCAATTAATTCCTTTGACTCCAATGGGATTTAAGCAAAGACTTAAAACTTAGCTGAATTCAGGGCTAAAAATTCCTCTGAAGTTTTTTCCTTCTGGATTATAGTGAAAGAAAGTGGTTATAGTGCATGCCTTGAGAATCAGAGGGGTGATGAACTGTGATGCACATTCAGTCTAATGTAAAGCTTTAAAAATCACTTGGCAGGAACTGAGTAATAAATTAAGTTGCTCAACTGGTCGTGCTTTGCAACCAAAGCCATTGTCTTCCAAGGGCTCCAGCATTATAACTTCCCAACTGGCCCCAACTCTGCTGTGTCGCATCAGAAGAAACTTTACACTTGATAAGTCCTCTAATATGCCAGGGAGAGTTCCTCCCTCCCCTCCCGCTCTCCTCCCACCTCTTTAATGAGCATCTCCATTAGCTTTAAAGTACAAAGGGAGTTCACTTTGTATGCCTTTGTGTTCTTTGCATGTTGGGATTGCTAAGGAGCAGTTCAAAAAGCAATCTGCTCAGAAACCACAGTTTATGAGTCCCAGAAGTTTCATTTGCTCAGGTCAGACTGAAAGCTTGGCTGAAGATACAGTAGAAATTTTTCTCTGTCAGGCAACAGAAAGCAGTACAAAGAACCCAGCTGTTAGGTCTCAGAGCCCAGGCCTCTAATTAAAACAGTGGAAAATTAGATAACTTCACAAATTCATCACTGCCACCACTGGCTGTCAAAAAAAAAAAAAAAGCTCGGGGGTTACCACCCACCTTTTGTTTATGTTGCTAACCAGTGTCTCCGCCGTGTGTGTGTGTGTGTGTGTGTGTGTGTGTGTGTGTGTGTGTGTGTGTGTGTGTGCACAGAACAGAGTTTTTCTCCCTTCCCCCGTAGTCTCAGCCACTTTTTGCACCTCATTCAAGAAAACTTCTGATGAGACTGGAAAAAGGGCTGTAAACCAGGTTTGCAGACGTGCCTCCCTGGACAGATTTTCTAAAGGATTCCGTTCCTGCAAGGGAAAACGAAAAAGACTCAATTTTATTGTTCTCAAGGGAGGAGGAAGGGGTGTTATTCTTCCCAAAGATGCAAGGTACAGCCGGTGTGGTGCTTCTGAATGTCTGGCCTCAGATCAACAAATGTCATTTGTAGCTTGTGATCAGCTCTGTATTAACAAAACTCCAGCAAACAATACCTCCATCCCTAAAATAAAGGAGGAAAGACCTTGTTGCACAAACACTTCAGTGACAGCCAAAAAAGAAATCTTCCATTCTTTGTGAAGTTAAGTTCATGTTTTAATTACTGCGGATAAGTTCAATAGCCCTCAAGACTAAGAGGGATTAAAAGTGTCTCTTGTATTAAGCTTTGCTTCCAGAAAAAAAATCCTCTTTCAAACAACAAAGGAGAGAGACTTACACCTTAAGAGTCACACTGAGTATGAACCAGTTTCTTCTATAGGAGCTTTGGCACAGGGGACCAGGAGGAGATGGACCATGGTACCACATGGGACAAGAACCAGACTAAAAATTAAAACATTTTATAAATACTGAAGTGGAAAACAAGTTTAGGGCTGGGACTGGGAGTTGGTCTCAGCTTAACTTTCATTTGAGGCTTCAGGGTACAGGACCAGCAGGGCAGATACTCCCATCCCCAGCATGACACCCAAACAAGGTCTGTGGTTTGGTGGTTTTTTTGGTTACAAACCCTATCACAACACTTGAATATCTAAATCTCACCTGAATATCTAAATTTGTGAGCAGAGCCCAAGCAGCCAAGGCTGGTGAGGGCAGCAGGTTGTGATGTCTCCTGTCCCAGGAGACCATGCAGAGCTGGGGCAGGGCTGGGGGACCTGCAGCCTGTGCTGCTTCTCTGCTTTTGTTGTCCTTGGGAACCTTTGTTGTGTTGGGAAGGGTGGAAAACAAGTATTTTTTTGGAATAAAAAATGGGAATGCAAGAGCACAGATAAGAATAGAGCTAATAAAGAGAAAGATGAGGCAAACAGCTATGTCAAGACCACTGCTACATTAATCCATTAATTAATTTCCATTCACAAGCAGGAAAAACTACAAGCCCCTAATTTGCTTTCCCAGTCAAAAGTAACACATTTGTTTAGCATATAGAGCCCATGTGGTTGCTTCAACTAAAGCCATTTTACCTCATACCAAGTTGAGCTGAGGGCATCCAGAGCACCCAGAAGCCCAGAAGTGGCTCCATCAAAGGTTTGTGTGATCAAACCCAACAGCTGCTCCTGGGGTGGCCCAAACTCTTACCCAGCACCCTGAAGGATGGAGCTAAGGATGAGGACATGCCCACACACAACCCTTGCTGGAGTCACTGCTGGGATCAGAGCTTTTGGGCTCCCAGGGAGCCAAATCACCCACAGCCCGCAGGGCTTCGCAGTGATTTGTGCCTTTGAATTTCTATAATTGGCAAGATTTTTCTAAAAACAAAAAGCACCAACAACAACCCCTTCCCAGTTCTCACCAACAAAAGGTAAAGACATTGAGAAGGACGGCATTCTCTTGTCACATGTTACCTTCTAAATCTTGAGTCTTCCTTTGTACTCTGACAGTAATTTCACATATAGACATGGCTGCCAAGCGAGGTTTGTTTGATGTTCTTTCCTGCCTTTGTAATGGAGTTTCCTTTTAAGCAGGAGGAGGCGGAGGGTGAGGGGATGACAGGGGCTTATAAATATGGAAAAGACACTTTTTGGCATAAAATTCACGTCGCATTTAAAATATCTCTATGGCTTTTATCCCCCCCCCTTGTTAAACCAGCCACCTTTGGGACTGTCCACTTGGAAAATCTAATGTTAAAAAAAGAGCACAGAAGGGAAAATCATCATTACTGGAAAATATTCAAAACATTGGGAAGCCAAAAAATAGCCTTCAACCAAATCCACTATAAATCCTGCAGTGATGTCAGCACTACCTCCTCTCCTCTGAAAGGCCACACTGCCACCAGTGCACTTATGGCAGCTATAGTCAAGCCAGCAATGAGTGAGTTGATGCTCTCTGAAGTGACCAGATCTTGGCTAACTTATGCATTCCTTAGGAGAAAAGACCTAATACTCATCCTAAGTCTTAATAATAGAGTTTGGGGAGGTAGCTCCATGTTCTAAGGCAAAGCTGGTGATGATCCAGGCTGCTAACACTGTGAATCACCCATCAGAGCTGTTAATTTATACCTTATAGTAAGCCATCTCAAAGATGTAAGTGGTATCCCCATGGTTACACAGGAAGATCATGAGAGAAGGAAGCAGTTGTCATCCAAAAAGCAGGCTCCTGGTCTTCAAAGTCACAGTACTGGTGTTCCCACACCCAGCACCAGAGGACCAGACCTGGAATACTTCCACATCCAGAGCACGAGGATGACTAATCTGAGACAACACATGATGAAAAGAACACATTATATTTGCTTCATCCCAGGAAAAAATCTGCCTGGAGTGTGAGATGTACCGGAAATACAATACATACCAGCCAAGCCCACAGAGTTTCAATACACTGGTGGCTGGTGAACTCCACTCAGCTGCCTTGTCTTCATTTCCTGAAGCTTCTCAAGAAGGACCTACACGTCTCCCTGCGTTTTAGCACATAATGTATGTGCATTTCATTCATCCCCATGACTGTTTTCTTTAGATTGCTCTTGACACTACACACTTCTCCTGACACATGAAACCCCCCCTTCTTTGATAGATTTATATGCCTTATAAACAAAAGCTAAAAAAATGTAGCCAACAGCCCCAAACCCCTGCCAATTCGAACATATGGAAGAACAAGAAGAAGTCAATGGATTTTTTTTTTTTAATAGGAATACTAGGGTTTGAAGCAGAAAGATCCATTAGTCCGACTAATGAGGGATTGTTCCCCGTAGTATATCCCCCTCAACGCTAAATGACTCAAATGATAGCCCTTCCAACACTTCCCTGGGGGAAACTATTCCACAACCTAATAGATCACACTGTCAGGAGTTTTCGGCCAGATGTGCTTGAGTGTTTGACTTGGAAACCCTTTAAACAGTTTTTGACTCTCATATTTGTGATACCACAAGCATGACTTGAGCTGTTGGACCTCCCCACCCAAGCCCTGCACACCTCTGTCCCACACAGACGCTCCCACGTGCGTGGGATTGGGCTCACACGAGCCCCGTCCTTGCTGTGCAAGGAAAGCTGCTGCAGAAAGATCTGCTGAGTGTTTGTTGCTCTATGGGAAACTGAAGCCCGAATTGTCTTGCAGGCTTAAAAGACTTGGGCTGACATTAATCCAGGGAAAACTACTCAGGAAAAAAAAAATAAATCGGGGTTTTTGATGCCACTGGGTTGCCAAGAAATGTCCATTATGCTGCCAGAGAAATTCTTTTTGTGGTTCCTATTGAGCTGTGGCCCAGGACCTCCAGTTAAGCTCTTGGTTTGCTGCAGGTGGCTTTCTCTTAGCTTGGCTTCAGCAACGTGTAAATCCCATCTAGCTGTGCAGCAGGTGGGATCTGAGCTTGATTCTCCTCCTGTCCCCATTGCCGTTTTGGCTTCTTGTCATCACTATAAAAGCTGGAGGCACTGGACCTGTTTGTCCTGGGGTTAAATAGAGCCAAAGAGAGATTTTTGTCAACTGCTGGAGCTGGAGGGGTCCTACTGGAAGAGTCAAAATGGCTCTGCAGAACTAGTCCTGAAGCAGTAACTCGAAGTATTGATGTGGTGGGTTGAATCTATGGTTCCACACAGTTGAAAAACTGGTGCTGAACTTAAAAACCAAAGACAGGTGAGAGTCTTCCTGATATAGAAAACACCTACTGCTCTTCTGACAGCACAGGTTTAATGCCTCATCCACAGATACACTCTGGAATGATGCATTACTTGGGAATACTTCATAGTATCCTGTAGGATTAACTCAGAGAAGCAAAAGTCTCTTCCTAGGACAGGATTGTTATCCAGACAGCAACATCAGAACTGTATGTGCACATGCACACAAACAGCTCAGATGCTCATGATTTTCTTCCTTCACTTCAAGTTGACCTTAATTTACCTCCCTCCACCACAGTTTTCTCTCTCTAGATGTTTTAAATATGATATCCCAGTTTGCTTCGAAATAGAGTTTTTGGCAAAGCTTTGAGATATTCGGAAGTGAGCAGAGCATATATCATGTCTCACCCAGAAGAAACCCTTTTTTCATCATCTACATTAATGTAATGCTTGGAGTTATCTGCCAGAACACTGTTGTAGAAGATGTTGTACAAACAACACAGAAATGGGACCTGCTTTACTCTGAAGTTTACAATACACTTGGGTTAGGACTTAAAAATGTTCTGGTTTTATACCTAAAAATAAAACAGAATAGAATGTACTCTTCTCCTATTACCATCACTACCACCAAGAGGAGAAATAAGAAGTCCAACTACTTTTAAGGATGAAATGTGATAACAGATCCAATGAGTGAAATAGAACCCATATAAACTGATCTAAGACTTAAAGTGTGTGCAAAATGCACTCACTTTCTTGGCAGAACTGATTTTTATGCAACTAAGGCAGGGAAGTTACATAAGGCATCCCTCCCCATGCACTTTACTGGGAAGTAAAGATGTCACTAGAATTCCTGTGCAATTAAAGTGGAAGCAGTCAGCTGAGAAAAGTTTATGGGAGAAACTGGTCTGAAACAAAACCTCAAAGGTGCTTGTTTCCCTCCTCTCTCCCAGAAACTTTGCATAGTTTTAAATCCCTGTACTGTTGTGGCTTAAGTTTTTGCCAACCATCCAGATCCTTACAAACGATCACACTTCCATTGTCCAGGGCAATGGGAACAAGAGGAGGATTTAGGCACCCCAGATATTTGAGACATTTCAATTCAACCTAAAGAGAAAATCTAAGCATTGTGGCTTAAGCTGTTTCTCTGGCTAGAGACAGGTATTGATGGTCCAACAAAAACACCAGGCATGACTTCTGGGAATAAAGTCTGATCTTTGATATTGCACACACGGGTTTTTCCTCTTGTTGAGGTAACACGATGCCACGTAGATAGGAAAATGAGAAGCTTTGATCGATTCCACCTCACACAAAATGCACTGAACAGGCTCTGGGCAGGAAAGCTGACAGGGGGGATTACTGTAGATGCTGCAGATAGTGCTGCATTCCTTCCACACATTAAGCTGCTTTATACCATGCCATGACTTGATAAGATAGGATAACGTGATACAATAGGACATGATACCACATAACCACGGCCAAAAAGAGAAGGAGAAGGAAAGCAAGTTTTGTTTGGGGAAGGATTACCTGTTTCCGATGAGGGCATTCCCTCCAAGGGATGGGTGGGTGTTCAGTTGGGGAAGGGGCTGCTACAGGACAAGTTTTGAGTATCCTCTGGACTTCTAAAGACAAGTACCTTGTAATCAAAAGAATTAAACTCAAGTGCGGGCTGAAATCTTAATCTTTCTGTACATCCAACCCAAACATTGTTCTGCTTTCTTAAGGGATTAGTAATTATTATGACAAACAACATTGCTTCATCCCAAGGTACTTTGCAACTCCTTATGAGCTGCTTCCTCAGACCTCACACTGCACAGAGCTGGTGGAGCGACCACCACTTGTGACAAGAGTTTGGAGAGTCCTGGGCTGGTCAGTCTGGTGACTGCACAAGGAAAAAAATTATTTTACTTATGGACTGCCTGAAACAAGGCTGGTTTCATAATATTTCTTCTTTCAGTTGTTTCCTAACTTTTATTTAACCCATTAAAAGTTTTATCCTTTTCTAGATTAATGTTATATGAACTGGAAGTTCTGCAGTTTTCAAAGATGCTTTCAAATCCTTGCAGTCTCTTTGTTATTATAGTCAAACCATCTGTCAAATTTTAGTCTATATGGTAAATACTCAGTTTCTTATAAATAAAAATATTCCATTTTCAGTAAAAGCACTCCCCAAATTCAGTTACCTTTTCTTACAATGTCTTTTTGAAACTTATTCTGCTGCAGAAGGCAGAGTTATCAGATTGAAGACTAAACACTATGGGAAGAGGAGGAGTTTCTTTTGAAAGGTATATTCTAAAAAAAAAACAGCTAATAATCCTTTGGAAAGGCCACAAGAGCAATGCGTTGGAATAGAATCTGCCCATGGCAAGTGTGCTCACTAAAATGTGAGTGTTCATTTAAGTGCTTTGCTGAATCAAGGCCTAAATTCCAGGTTTTATTCAGCTTGGTAGCAGTGACAGAATGAAGACAGGAGGATTATTCTATAAAAGGTTTTTTTGGTTATGTTTCAGCAGTTTTTTACTAAGATTTGAGAAACAATCCCAGTCCTGTTAAGCTTTCTTTGTGAGAAGATGGGACAAAACACTGAAAATTGATTCTTAATATTTGGCAACGGCTTTAAAAAGAGATTTTCAAGGGGGGCTGTCACCAAACCCCACATTGAGCTGGGGATTACAGCACTGCAATACTTTGAGCTCTGGGTGAGGTTGGACCTGTCACCTGAATAAGGATGTGCCAGATGTTGTGGTGATGTGAGCCAGGTTTCCCTTGGAAGCATCATCAACACAAGGCATCTCACGATGCTCAGGGAGGCTGTAGCTAATGCCAACATACATAGGCTGGATATAAATCAGGAGAGCTGTGCAGAAACCCAGCTGAACTGTAAATCCCCTTCAAGGAGCTGGGTATATCCTTGTGTTAACTCACCCTGAACTGTGCTACAGCTGCACTGTTTAAAAGCCATCTTGGATGGGACTACATGAGCTGCATTCCCAAGAAAGCCCAGGAGAAGTTTGTCAGGTGACAATTTTGCCTAATTTAGACCCAACAATTCAAGAGAGCAAAGTACCAAGGGGATAAAAGATGTCAAACAATATAAAAGCAACATGGATTAATTCAACCCTTTTATTCTCAAAGCAGATGATCTTTGGGGTGTCTTCCAACCAAAGCCATTACATGATTTATAATTTAGACTACTGAGGCTGTATCAGCAATAGAGAGAAAATAAATCAATGATGCTTGTTTGCAGAGGGATTTCTAGTCACCTCCCAGATCCACATGGATCACCAGTAAGCACATCTTGCTTGTGTTTGGGTACAACCATCTCAGACTTAATTAGGAGTTAGTGCCTATTCAACCTTTCGCTCCATGGTATGAAGAGCTGGGTGTGATTTCATGTAGGTCTTCAATTCTGTCTTCAACTTGGTACATAATTCTGAAAGCATGAGGCCAAGCAATGAAGTTTCACTGGAATTTAAGATTTTTCATTGTAGTTGCATGTGTCAATGCAGGTCTTGAGACAGAGGTCCAGTAAGGTTGGAGGTACTGGCATGAGCTTTCATGAAAACAGTACTTACCCTCCTGCTAGATTAATTTTAGAGAAAAGCCTGAGGTGTAGCCTAACCTGAAGCAGGAATATTTGTCACTCAGCTCTTGGTAATAAGCCCATCTGGGTGCATAAGCCCACTATTGAATGTGAGTGATGGGATCCACAACATCTTCCAGTTGTTTTTAAATTTCAGTGTTCAAAATTCCATATTTCAATGTTGGGCCCAGTTCTAAGAAGCTTTGTCCATTGAGAGGCTGTCATTATATAAACCAGCATCTCCTCCTATACACTACAGATGGTAAATGCCAGTATCTACCTCATCAGGGTGGGGATGGGGGAAGGGGAGAAGGGAAAAAAGTAATCAGTTGGATTCTTGGTGTCAAGCCTGAGTGCTCTCATAGAAAGGGATTTGTTCAGCACAAAAAATGAATTCACACCATTTCCCTGATCTGAGAAGACAGATGACATCAGACCCTTGGCAGGAGGTGCTCTAATCCGTGTACTGACAGGAATATTCACTGGAGCTGTTGCTCATGCTCTGTCCAGGGTTTGATCATAGCTTGAATATGGACCTTATCCTGGCTGACAGTAAAAATGCTTTGTGGCAACTGGCAGACGAGGTGGTACCCTATAGATTCAACTGTGATTGTGATGTACAACATCAGCCTAAGAGCCTAAAGAGAACAAGGTGTAAGGGTTGACACTAAAAGCCTAACTGGGCTCAAAACAGCAGCACATGGTATGTACTTCTAAGATTGCTGTATCTTCATCTCTGCCTATGGGGAAAAATAAATGGACACGTTGGTCAAACCTGTGTTCCCTGTTGTATTTTATCCCTGCTTCACAGGCCCACAATTCACAAATGACTAGATAAGGGTGATATAAAGTAGTTATCTAGAAAAAAACCACTGGATGCTTCAACATAGTGACCACAGTAAAAGGCTCATTTTCAGCAGCTTGAAGCTGAATCTAACAGGTTTTATTCTCCTTTATCCAGAGCCCTGTGTAGCTGGCAGTGCTTGGCCACCAGGGTTATTCTCCAGCTCAAAAGCTAGTGGGTAATCAAAAGTAGTTATTTCTTACTGGGAATATGTTAGACTAATCTGTTGATGCTTAAATGAATCTTAGCAGGATTGTCATTAATAGAACGACTATTTAATAATTACAAGAGCCCAGTGATCTGGCCTCTTCTCAGAGCCCTTTGCAATGACAATGGCCAGATTTCTAAAAAGAATGAAAATTGGTGACTATTTTAGATTCCACAGAGGATTATCTATAAGTCATCTGCCAGATGAAACATGGAAAACAGGGAAAGAGCACAGCAGGGATGCACTGACTCTGAACTCCTGAAGTCTGGATTTCCATCTTGGCAGCTGGCAAGACTGCAGGCTCTGGTCCAAGCCCAAAGTCATGATTCCTCTCCTTGTTGCCCACATAAGAAGCTCAATCCAGAGTAATGTTGTTAATGTGACTGAGTCTTATTGAGGAGAAGAAGGACTGGGGAGGAAACTCCAAGGAGACTTGGCTGAAAGTCACTGGCCTTAAAAGCAGAAAGCACATTTCCACTTCTGCTCAAATCCTCAAGCAGCAATTGGAAATACAGTGACATCTCACTGTCCAAACCCCCACGATCTGCAGCTGCTCTGCATCTCCTGCACTTCTGAGCCAGGGATTTTCTGATGCAGCCAGAAAGAGCAAACCCAAGATAAAATGCCGCCATGCTACCAATACTTCTTTAAAACACATCTGTCTTTCTGCCCACCATGGCTTATGTTCAGGAGATCAAGATGGAAGTAAACAACAACAAAAAAAAAACAACACAAAAACTTAAGCAAAGGGACAGAGATGTACTTGGTTTAGTTTCTTACAGTGTCCAGCACAGAGAGGAGCAGGGCTGGAGTGTGCCAGCACTAATAGAATCATTAAGGTTGGAAAAGACCTCCAGGATCACCGAGTTAAACCTTTCTCAGTACTCTCAGCAGCTGTGCCTGGAACTTGAATTGCTCTGGAAGTGTACTGCATGTGGACATGCTTTAAAAAAAGATGTTGAGATTAGGAAAACTTTATTTCACTACAGGAATAACACATTTCAGCTGCCTTCACTGCTGTTCAATGGGAAAAATCTTTTCCAGCAGAGAGAGAACTTTGTGAGGAAATAAAGTGACACACAGCAGAAGAAACTCTGGGATTTGGGATCTGGATGGTTTGAGGTATAGAGGTGCTGGATAACATTTTTCAAACCAAGTGTTAGCTGGGCTGGGCTGTTCCTCAGAGGGTTTAGTGACTACAAGAAGAGCAAGCTGAAATCACAACTCCTTCAAAGGAGGCACTGGCTTCCATATATCACCATTTCATGCTTGATGAGAAGTGATTGAAAGCTCCACCTGGACTTGTTATGAGACATGGATGTGTTGTGCTCAGTATCAGGTAGAGCCTCTCTCATAGCCTGACATTGCCTGACTTCTTCCCCAGAAGCATCCTGGTCCTAGAAACAAGGGTGATGGCCAGAAGTCTCCATGAACAGCCCTAGTTGTAGCAATCCTGTGGCAGCCACCAGCCTCTCCAGACAGCCCTCAGCCCAGCGGAGCTGAGAGGTGGATATACATGGTCAATAATTCAGACAGCACATGTCTAATGGACAGGAACTGTGCAAGACTTTGATTTGCCTCTGCCAGAAATCTCTGCCCATCCTTTGTAGGGGGTGGCCAGGTTCAGTCACCCAACAGAAGCAGGTCTGTAGGTCACTGGCAGAGCTGCAAGAGTGCAGGAGGCTCTGCTTACCCAGCCATCCAACTGGAGAAGACCAGAAACAGACTGAAGTTAAGGAGTGTTTTTGAAGGCAGTATTTTTGATAGTTTGTTTTTCTGGCTTGCTGGCCTTTTCTCAAAAGGGATAGTGTTTCTCCAAGGGAAGTTTCTTTTTGTGAAGTGACTGACCCGCTGGCACCAGTACAAAGTTTTAGGAGATGAACTCATACTTCTGAGTATGACTCCTTTGCACTGCTGAGAGCTGCTAATGAAGAGGAGCAGGGAGCAGCTAGAAAGGAAGTAAGAGCCAGCAGCTTGGGAAATAGAAAGCAGGGAGTAACACGGGCCACAGGGTCCTGATCTGCTACAAGTATCTCCAAAGCAGAGGGGTCAAGCCCCTCCTTCTCCCCAGAGAGGGCGAGCCCGAGGGTCTTCAGCAGGATTTGAACCTCAGAATCCCTCCTCCCTCTTGCTCATCTGCTGCTTGACTCTGTAAGAGCCTAATCTTGCCCGAGTTGCTTTGAAGTTACCCAGGGATTTAGATTTCTGCCTCTTTTAAGGCAAGGCAGAGTGCTGGGGGTGAGCTGAGCAGCACTGTAACTGTTCCTTCCCTCCCTTAACACAGAGCAGGCACCGCTGACAGCGTTACCAGGGGGGCGGCTCGTCCCCTCCTCCTCTCTGCAGAACACATCTCCTCCTCCTCCTCCCAGCAGGGTTTGTAAGGGAAGGGATCTAACACCCACTGCCCAGCCCTCCACCATAGCATGACTGCCTTCTGCTGGCTCCTTCTACCAGCCCTGTGACTCTCCACGTGCTACAAACAGAACATGAGACGTTTCTGCAAACCCATCTACTTCCACTGCCTGCAAACAAGAGTCCCCAAAAGCTGGCCTGTAGGTGCTTGCCATCTTCCTTAGTTCATATGGACATTAAAGAGTAACTACATCAAGCCTTGTGGTGTGTTGATGCATTGCAAAAGGATCCATAAGAATTGAGGGATTATTAAAAACCTCATCCCATCACAGTGATTTACACCCTCTGAATCTACTTGGCTTGTACACAGCACCTTCCAGCCCAAGAAACTATTACACTTTGCAAAAGGGAATCTGATATGTTATGTTAAAATATATTTAAGATGGATTGTTAGCCTTCCTTACTTCCTTTCCAAGGAAGGAGAACGGAGCCAATGTCATTCTGTGAGTCACAGGAAGAACAAAATTGAATCCTTGGGGCCAATGTTTGAGAACAGAGTGGCAAGGGATTTTTCACTCCTGTTTTTCAAATAACCTTGAAGTTTCTCGTTGGTCCACAGCTTTCCAGAAAAAGTGCCTCCAAAACACCATAAAGGCATTGGGGTTTTCACTTTCCAAACCCCTGAAAAATCTACCTGCTCACCCCAAATTTCTTATCACTGCTGAAAATCCTTCTGTGCTTTGGGGCTTATGGTCCCTGCTCCACTCTAACCCTCAGGCCTTGCCCAGCACAATGAGGGCTGTCAGCAAAGGGCTCCTGGCCAAGAACAGATGCCAGGAATGTTACCCAGGCTTTGTTCACTGCTGCACCCAGAGAGGCAGAAACACAGGATTCTCAGCTCCAGGTTCATCTGCAAGTCTCCACTCGGGAGAGAAGGTGGCTGGGATCATTTGTGTCTCAGTGAAATCGTGGGGCTGTACTCTGAATGTGTGGGAATATCCAGGCAAGGACTTGATTTAGAGGAGTGTGAGATGTGCAGCACCTCTGAGTTTTATAACTTGGAACAGCTTATCTTCTTTTGCATCAAGAAGCATCTGGGAAGCAGCCAAGGGCATAGAGCAGAGGAGATAGCAAGTGGGAAGGGAGAGGAAAAAAGTCAAGGGGAATACAGGCATATTTATAAAAATCAGAACAATAGTTTCCCAGAGCTGCGATAAGAACTATTTTCTACTCACAAATAAAAATGCAACACTGACTTTTTTTCATGCATTTCTCCTCTTTTCTTAAAAAAAGAAAAACCAAACCCCTCCAATTCGCCTGAAGCCAAAGCTGTCGTGAGAGCAGCAATCAAGGTGGAAGGAGTTAATCCTCCTGCCTCCAGGAGGGGAGACATCTGCCTGTAGATTTTGGAAGGGACCATGAAGCTGGTGGTCCTAACGCAGTCCCTGGTGAGCATTTGTTCAGATCATCAAGCTCAGTGTGCAACACTCCCTCCAGTCTGAAGCCATTGGCAAGACCATCTCGAAGGGTGGCCTGGATTTGTAAACAAGCAGAGCTTTGCATCCCCAGCCAGCAATGCTGAGCTTCGCTGGCAAAGCTGCCTCGTGCAGGATCCCTCTGGCTCCCTGCCTGGCTCTTGCAAGTGTTATCAATCGCCTGCTTCCAGCAACATTAAAGAAATCAAACTTTCCTTCTTTCTCTTGCACCCCCTCCCTTTAAATAGCAGCTTAAAAGGAAACAAATTTAGATCAAGGTCAGAGGGATAAAGAGGCTGTTTCTCATGCTCTGAGGAAATTCTTGCCATTGGATGGTGGATGAAGTTATCTCCCAGTCCTGTTTGGACATGAATTCAGAGAAAGGCTGGGAGGGATTTCCCAGGAAGTTACAATCCTGTCCCCATCCCCTCTTCTTTGCGGTAAGGCAGGATCCTCTCTGCACACCATTCCCAACAGATCTCTGAGCAGATCCCACATATGGCTACACACAGCTGATCTGTCTAGGATGTAGACGTGGGTGCATCCCTGGAAACA